>NC_057800.1:326679899-326680907 GCF_018294505.1 Triticum aestivum
CTTAGCAATCGCTAAACCAACTCCGAGAGGTTATTGACCACGCCGGAGCATGATCAACCTGACCACGAGGGTCTGTTTCCTGCGAGCAAACGAAGAACAAGCAAGAAACTAAGATTGCAATCTGGATATTGCGAATATAATATGAAAGCTTTATTGATCAAGGTGGGGTTCTGTGACGCCTTTGTCTGGTCGTTGAACACAAACGAAGTACGCGAAGTTGCAGCTATGGCGAACTTTTAATCTAAACAAAACCCAAAGTCTAAACGATGCCCTAAGGACTGTATATATGGAGGAAGAGGGGGGGAATTTCGTGGCCCTTGGTGGAGGGGTCCGAAATCAACCCTATCTCTTGTTTCCCCACACATACGGACTCTAAAAATAGCCTATACTTATGTATTTCGAAATTACATGGGCCTGGCCCAATAATAAGGTGACGCAGCACCTAAAATAGCCTCGGGACGAAATTTATGAAGTGGCATCTTGTATATTTCGTCCAAGGCTTCATCCACTCATTATGGTGGCTTCAAAGTCCTGAAATCAGCACTTGTAACTCCGTTCTTGTTCCCCTTGCGCATGCCATCATCTCCATGCTTGTTCTTGCTCCAATGTTCATCCTTCTCCAAGCTAGGCCCTTCATTTGTAAGCAAAACAAATGTATCCAATTTAGGCAGCATCATATTCTCATGAACATTAGAATCATTACCAAGAAACGAAAGTACCTGGTAATTTAGTTGGCGTGCACGAGCTCTAGTAATTGGTCCAGTATGTATAGCAGCAGGGGCTGTGGGTGTAACAATTGTATTGATGTCCTCATCATCCTCCTCTTCTTGAAATGAAGTCGTCCTCGATGGAAGTTCATCTTCCTCACCCAAATAAGGCTTCAAATCTGCAATGTTAAAAGTGGGACTAACCCCAAAATCTGCAGGCAGCTCAAGTTTATATGCATTATCATTTATTTTCTCTAACACCTTAAAGGGACCATCAGCACGTGGCATTAACTTTGATTTG
>NC_057800.1:326680917-326810421 GCF_018294505.1 Triticum aestivum
TGAAGCTCTTATTCACTTCAAAAGATTGGCAATGTTCATCATTAAACCATCCTAACTTCGATGAATAAACCTTACTTGCATCAAATTTACATGCTACAACATGCTTAAATAAGCAAACATGCAATAAGTCATTGGACACAGAATCATCATCAAGATTAGAGGTCATATCAAAATGATTAAACATTGGTTCTTTTGCATCAACAGTTAATTCAATGGGTGCACTCAAAATTGTTGATATTTCAGTTGTTTGATCACATGACGCATTCATGACAGTAAAAAGAGTCTCTAAAATAGGTGGTGTGCTCAAATCAACAGGTAACTCAACACATGATGCATTCAAGTTAACTAGGCATGCTTCATTCTCATGTGAAGTTATATCATCAAGACCTTTACTGTTACCTCGCAGAGATGTAGCTGATGTAGGTACGGACGTTGACAATGTACCATACTCTTGAGACGATATCGCGCTCACAATCCGAGGTGGGGCTGCTCTAGTAGGTGCAATAGTGGAGTAACCAACCGGCGGTGGTGAGCATGAACTGAAATAGTAGTTGTTGTAGTCACCCAATGCATCCTCCTGTATTTGTCTCTCAAAGGTACAAGCATGGACATACATACCATTAATGCAACGAGGAATATACTGAAATCTTGCCTGAATATCATGGTTCGAACCACCAAAAAATCTATTCATTGTATCATCCTCAGATTCTTCTATGTCACAATGATGCATATAAGATTTGAACTCTTGGTAGTAAGCATGAACAGTGTTACTGCCTTGTTTTAATTGCTCCAATTTGCGACGCAATTCACGACGATAGTAAGGAGGAAAAAATTGTTGTCTCATTACAGCTTTCAAAACTTTCCAAGTTGTGGGTTGGTTATCAATGTTTTTCTTACAATGTACACTCCACCAAACAGAAGCAAAACTAGTAAATGCTCTAATGGTAGCTCGTACTCTCTCAAGTTCAGAAAAATCATGGTGACTAAAAACTTGTTCTACTTCAAACTCCCAAGCAAGATAAATAGCAGGATTAAATCTACCCTCAAATGATGGTAAAGAGATAACCTGACCATATGCTTGTGTGTGTTGTCCCAACTCTCGTGATGGTGAAGATGTGTCCGTCATCCAAGAACTTCTATCTCTGGAACCTGTCATGATTAGTAGAAACAAGAACCAAAATTCGAGAATAATGTTCCTATGAACTACTAGGATGTGGTTGTAAAGTGTTCACAGTAAAGCAAATATCAATATCTTACAAGTTCTTACCATGCGGCAGGTGGTGACAGGCAACCAGCGGTGTCAAATAACTTCGAAGATTGTGTACAACGATTGCAAGGGGAACGTACGTATACACGGTGTAGAAATATGTGGAGCTGGGTTGGCTATATATGGTAGCAAAAGATTAGCAATAATCAATTCAGAGATGCAATGTTGAATAAACGCTCAACGACGGTACTGTGCTGGTCCTAGACTAGACCAAACTAGAGACGAGAGCCTAGAACACTAATGAGGTCACGTCGTAGCACAAGTAGCATCAATAAAGGATATGAAGTAGCTCTGGACAGCAAGATATTAGTGAAGATCACAATAGCAGTAGACCTATTTAGAAGCTGATGTTGAGGTGCCAAATACTGAATTAGCTTCTGCAACTATTTAGATGCGGCTCCTCGCTAGCTTTCATTTGAGTACTCGCGGAGCCAAAACAGACTTCATATGAAGAAGTTATGCCTGTTTTACTGAACAGTGCACAAAACAGATTCCAATCCGAATTCAACTACGAGATTGAGTCTAGATAGATCCGAATTTTGTTTTTTTTTCTCCTCTCTTTCTTTTCTCACACTTTTTTTTTTCTTTTCCTTTCTTTTTTTCTGACTTTTTTTTTACTTTTTTTTCTCTCGTTTTTTTTCTCTATCTTTTTTTTCATCTCTCCCTCTTTCCAAAACAAACTAGATAAGATGTAGATTGGATCAAGCGAAGATGGGAACGATCTCAACTATGATTATGACAATGAACGGTGGGTAGCGCGTGGAGAAAATTGATGGATGGGTGGTGGACAGCGGAAGGGATAATGATGCAGCGGCGACGTGACTAATGTGAACAGAACTCGAAACTCTAAACGACCTAGACACTAAGACCAGCAACTCGACATGATGATGCAACTGATAATTCAACTATGCAAGCAATGAAAAGAAAATTGCAAAGGCTCAGACTGGCTTGGACAAAGGATGAATAGATCTAACTCTTTTTTGTGGATTTTTCTTGGACAATAGGTAAGAAAATAAATCTAATCTAGGAAAACTGGAAATTCTCACCGAGCAACCTGAAAACTGATACCACTTGATAGAGGCGAGGGTGTCCCGATCTTTCGATGAGATGATAACTATCGATTTGGTGGAGACGACTTTGATGATCCGACTACAAACGTGCACGACGTTGCGCCTTAGCAATCGCTAAACCAATCTCCTGAGGTTACTGACGATGCCGGAAGCACGGTCAGCCTGACCACGAAGGTCTATTCCTGCAAGCAATCGAAGAACGAGCAAGAATATGATAAAGCAATCTGAATATCGCAAATATATATGAAGTATTGATAATGGTGGGGATCCGGAAGCGGTCTTGGTCTGGTCGTTAGACACAAACGAAGTACACGAAGTTGCAATGGCTAACTTTTAACTAAACAAATCCCAAGGAAAGAGCTACTAGATGGATCTACTTATATAGGAGCAAGGTGATATAGGCAAAGGTGTCCCGTCTTTCGATGAGATGATGGATATCGCTTTGGTGGAAGTCGACTTTGACGATCCGACTACGAACGTGCAAGGACGTCGCACCTTAGCAATCGCTAAACCAACTCCGAGAGGTTATTGACCACGCCGGAGCATGATCAACCTGACCACGAGGGTCTGTTTCCTGCGAGCAAACGAAGAACAAGCAAGAAACTAAGATTGCAATCTGGATATTGCGAATATAATATGAAAGCTTTATTGATCAAGGTGGGGTTCTGTGACGCCTTTGTCTGGTCGTTGAACACAAACGAAGTACGCGAAGTTGCAGCTATGGCGAACTTTTAATCTAAACAAAACCCAAAGTCTAAACGATGCCCTAAGGACTGTATATATGGAGGAAGAGGGGGGGAATTTCGTGGCCCTTGGTGGAGGGGTCCGAAATCAACCCTATCTCTTGTTTCCCCACACATACGGACTCTAAAAATAGCCTATACTTATGTATTTCGAAATTACATGGGCCTGGCCCAATAATAAGGTGACGCAGCACCTAAAATAGCCTCGGGACGAAATTTATGAAGTGGCATCTTGTATATTTCCTCCAAGGCTTCATGCACCCATTATGGTGGCTTCAAAGTCCTGAAATCATCACTTGTAACTCCGTTCTTGTTCCCCTTGCGCATGCCATCATCTCCATGCTTGTTCTTGCTCCAATGTTCATCCTTCTCCAAGCTAGGCCCTTCATTTGTAAGCAAAACAAATGTATCCAATTTAGGCAGCATCATATTCTCATGAACATTAGAATCATTACCAAGAAACGAAAGTACCTGGTAATTTAGTTGGCGTGCACGAGCTCTAGTAATTGGTCCAGTATGTATAGCAGCAGGGGCTGTGGGTGTAACAATTGTATTGATGTCCTCATCATCCTCCTCTTCTTGAAATGAAGTCGTCCTCGATGGAAGTTCATCTTCCTCACCCAAATAAGGCTTCAAATCTGCAATGTTAAAAGTGGGACTAACCCCAAAATCTGCAGGCAGCTCAAGTTTATATGCATTATCATTTATTTTCTCTAACACCTTAAAGGGACCATCAGCACGTGGCATTAACTTTGATTTGCGCAAATCAGGAAATCTATCCTTACGCAAATGTAACCAAACAAGATCTCCAGGTGCAAACACAACATGTTTTCTACCCTTATCTCCAGCAAGTTTATATTTAGCATTCATACGCTCAATGCTTTCCTTAGTTAACTCATGCATTTTTAAAATAAATTCAGCATGTTGTTTAGCATCAAAATTAACCTTCTCCGAAGATGGAAGTGGCAACAAATCAATAGGTGCACGAGGTAGGAAACCATACACAACTTCAAAAGGGAACATCTTAGTAGTAGAATGCAATGAACGATTATAAGCAAATTCAATATGAGGCAAGCATTCCTCCCACATTTTCTTATTATTCTTCAAAACAGCCCTAAGCATAGTAGACAACGTTCTATTGACTACTTCAGTTTGTCCATCAGTTTGGGGGTGACAAGTAGTACTAAAAAGCAGTTTAGTCCCCAACTTAGCCCATAAACATCTCCAAAAGTGGCTAAGAAATTTAGTATCACGATCTGAAACAATAGAATTTGGCACACCATGCAAGCGAATAATTTCACGAAAGAACAAATCAGCAACACTAACAGCATCATCGCTTTTATGACATGGTATAAAGTGTGCCATTTTCGAGAATCTAATCATGACAACAAATATGCTATCCCTCCCCTTCTTTGTTCGAGGTAAACCTAAAACAAAGTCCATAGATATATCCTCCCAAGGAACACTAGGTACAGGCAAAGGCATATATAAACCCTGAGGATTGAGTCGTGACTTAGCTTTTTGACATGTAGTGCAGCGAGCAATAAAACGCTCAACATCCCGTCTCATCTTTGGCCAAAAGAAATGTGTAGCAAGTACGTCCTCCGTCTTCTTCACGCCAAAGTGTCCCATTAATCCTCCTCCATGCGCCTCCTGCAACAACAAAAGACGAACGGAGCTAGCTGGAATGCATAGCTTGTTAGCACGAAACACAAATCCATCGTTAACGACGAACTTGTTCCACATTCTTCCTTCTTTACAATTCTGCATTACATCTTCAAAATCAGCATCATGCACATATTGATCTTTGATGGTCTCTAAACCAAATATTTTGAAGTCAAGTTGTGAAAGCATAGTATAGCGACAAGACAATGCATCAACAATACCATTTTCTTTTCCCTTCTTGTGTTTAATGACATAAGGAAAAGTCTCAATGAATTCAACCCATTTAGCATGTCTAGGATTCAGTTTAGCTTCACTTTTAATATGTTTCAAAGATTCATGATCAGAATGTATAACAAATTCTTTGGGCCATAAATAATGTTGCCATGTTTCTAAAGTCCGAACAAGAGCATATAATTCTTTATCATAAGTAGAATAATTCAGACTAGGCCCACTCAATTTTTCAGAAAAGTATGCAACAGGTTTGCCATCTTGTAATAACACACCGCCTAATCCAATTCCACTAGCATCACATTCAAGCTCAAAAGTCTTATTAAAATCAGGAAGTTGGAGTAAAGGAGCATGTGTAAACTTATCTTTCAATACTGAGAAGGCTTCTTCCTGTGCGGTACCCCAAAGAAAAGGCACATCTTTCTTTGTAAGCTCAATGAGAGGTGCAGCAATGGTGCTGAAATCTCTCACAAAAGGCCTATAGAATCCAGCGAGGCCAAGAAAACTCCTCACTTGTGTGACCGTTTTGGGCTGCGGCCAACTCTCAATAGCTTCAATCTTGGCTTTATCAACTTCAATTCCCTGTGGAGTAACAACATAGCCAAGAAAAGATACTCGGTCGGTGCAAAAGGTGCACTTCCCAAGGTTACCAAACAAACGTGCATCACGTAGAGCAATAAAAACAGCACGTAAATGTTCCAAATGTTCTTCCAAAGATCTGCTATAAATCAATATGTCATCAAAGTAAACTACCACAAATCGTCCAATGAAAGCACGTAAAACTTCGTTCATTAATCTCATTAAAGTACTAGGTGCATTAGTTAACCCAAAAGGCATGACTAACCACTCATATAATCCAAACTTAGTTTTAAATGCTGTTTTCCATTCATCTCCCAATTTCATACGAATTTGATGGTATCCACTACACAAATCAACTTTGGAGAATATTGTAGAGCCACTCAATTCATCAAGCATATCATCGAGCCTAGGAATAGGATGACGATAACGAATAGTAATATTATTAATGCCTCTACAATCAACACACATACGTGATGTACCATCCTTTTTCGGCACTAGAATAATAGGAACAGCACAAGGACTAAGGGATTCGCGTATATAACCTTTGTCGAGAAGCTCTTGTACTTGACGCATAATCTCCTTCGTCTCCTCTGGATTGGTACGGTATGGTGCACGGTTTGGCAGTGAAGCACCGGGAATTAAGTCAATCTGATGCTCAATCCCTCGAATAGGCGGTAATCTCGGTGGCACGTCTTGTGGAAAAACGTCAGCGAACTCCTGCAAAATGTTAGTGACAGCAGGAGGCAAAGAGGAAGGCACGTCCTCGAATGAAAATAATGCCTCTTTGCACACAAAAGCATAGCAAACAGATTTGCTGAAATCTAGCTCATCAATATCAGATTTGGTGGCAAATAAACATGCACTTTTCAATTTAATTTCAGAAGCAACACTAGATGGTTTATTATTAGGCTTAATTTGTTGCTCAAATTCTTTTGCC
Source organism: Triticum aestivum (assembly GCF_018294505.1). Taxonomy (NCBI): domain Eukaryota; kingdom Viridiplantae; phylum Streptophyta; class Magnoliopsida; order Poales; family Poaceae; genus Triticum; species Triticum aestivum. The sequence goes on from NC_057800.1 coordinate 326,687,407, forward strand.
ACAATCTGATTTTCACTCTTATTCGTCTCCTGTTTTGCTTTATTAGCTCTATTAATATCATCTTTCAAAATGGAATCAGGAGTCATAGGAAGCAAAGTAATATTTTTATCCTTATGAACAAGAGTATAGTGATTGTTTCTACCATGGTGTACAGAATTTTTATCAAATTGCCATGGTCTACCAAGTAATAAGGAACATGCTTGCATAGGTACCACATCACAATCAACATAATCAGCATATGTAGAGATACTAAAATTGATAGAGGCAAAGGTGTCCCGTCTTTCGATGAGATGGTGGATTTCGCTTTGGTGGAAGTCGGCTTTGACGATCCGACTACGAACGTGCGAGGACGTCGCGCCTTAGCAATCGCTAAACCAACTCCGAGAGGTTATTGACCACGCCGGAGCACGATCAACCTGACCACGAAGGTCTGTTTCCTGCGAGCAAACGAAGAACAAGCAAGAAACTAAGATTGCAATCTGGATATTGCGAATATAAGATGAAAGCTTTATTGATCAAGGTGGGGTTCTGTGACGCCTTGGTCTGGTCGTTGAACACAAACGAAGTACGCGAAGTTGCAGCTATGGCGAACTTTTAATCTAAACAAAACCCAAAGTCTAAACGATGCCCTAAGGGCTGTATATATGGAGGAAGAGGGGGGAATTTCGTGGCCCTTGGTGGAGGGGTCCGAAATCAACCCTATCTCTTGTTTCCCCACACATACGGACTCTAAAAATAGCCTATACTTATGTATTTCGAAATTACATGGGCCTGGCCCAATAATAAGGTGACGCAGCACCTGAAATAGCCTCGGAACGAAATTTATGAAGTGGCATCTTGTATATTTCGTCCAAGGCTTCATGCACCCATTATGGTGGCTTCAAAGTCCTGAAATCATCACTTGTAACTCCGTTCTTGTTCCCCTTGCGCATGCCATCATCTCCATGCTTGTTCTTGCTCCAATGTTCATCCTTCTCCAAGCTAGGCCCTTCATTTGTAAGCAAAACAAATGTATCCAATTTAGGCAGCATCATATTCTCATGAACATTAGAATCATTACCAAGAAACGAAAGTACCTGGTAATTTAGTTGGCGTGCACGAGCTCTAGTAATTGGTCCAGTATGTATAGCAGCAGGGGCTGTGGGTGTAACAATTGTATTGATGTCCTCATCAAAAGGAGCATGTGTCAACTTATCTTTCAATACCGTGAAGGCTTCTTCCTGTGCGGTACCCCAAAGAAAAGGCACATCTTTCTTTGTAAGCTCATTGAGAGGTGCAGCAATGGTGCTGAAATCTCTCACAAAACGCCTATAGAATCCAGCGAGGCCAAGAAAACTCCTCACTTGTGTGACCGTTTTGGGCTGCGGCCAACTCTCAATAGCTTCAATCTTGGCTTTATCAACTTCAATTCCCTGTGGAGTAACAACATAGCCAAGAAAAGATACTCGGTCGGTGCAAAAGGTGCACTTCCCAAGGTTACCAAACAAACGTGCATCACGTAGAGCAATAAAAACAGCACGTAAATGTTCCAAATGTTCTTCCAAAGATCTGCTATAAATCAATATGTCATCAAAGTAAACTACCACAAATCGTCCAATGAAAGCACGTAAAACTTCGTTCATTAATCTCATCAAAGTACTAGGTGCATTAGTTAACCCAAAAGGCATGACTAACCACTCATATAATCCAAACTTAGTTTTAAATGCTGTTTTCCATTCATCTCCCAATTTCATACGAATTTGATGGTAGCCACTACGCAAATCAACTTTGGAGAATATTGTAGAGCCACTCAATTCATCAAGCATATCATCTAGCCTAGGAATAGGATGACGATAACGAATAGTAATATTATTAATGCCTCTATAATCAACACACATACGTGATGTACCATCCTTTTTCGGCACTAGAATAATAGGAACAGCACAAGGACTAAGGGATTCGCGTATATAACCTTTGTCGAGAAGCTCTTGTACTTGACGCATAATCTCCTTCGTCTCCTCTGGATTGGTACGGTATGGTGCACGGTTTGGCAGTGAAGCACCGGGAATTAAGTCAATCTGATGCTCAATCCCTCGAATAGGCGGTAATCCCGGTGGCACGTCTTGTGGAAAGACGTCAGCGAACTCCTGCAAAATGTTAGTGACAGCAGGAGGCAAAGAGGAAGGCACGTCCTCGAATGAAAATAATGCCTCTTTGCACACAAAAGCATAGCAAACAGATTTGCTGAAATCTAGCTCATCAATATCAGATTTGGTGGCAAATAAACATGCACTTTTCAATTTAATTTCAGAAGCAACACTAGATGGTTTATTATTAGGCTTCATTTGTTGCTCAAATTCTTTTGCCACAATCTGATTTTCACTCTTATTCTTCTCCTATTTTGCTTTATTAGCTCTATCAATATCATCTTTCAAAATGGAATCAGGAGTCATAGGCAGCAAAGTAATATTTTTATCCTTATGAACAAGAGTATAGTGATTGTTTCTACCATGGTGTACAGAGTTTTTATCAAATTGCCATGGTCTACCAAGTAATAAGGAACATGCTTGCATAGGTACCACATCACAATCAACATAATCAGCATATGTAGAGATACTAAAATGCACACGAACAGTACGTGTTACCTTAACCTTGCCGCTGTTGTTGAACCATTGGATGTAGTAAGGATGTGGATGTGGTCTTGTGGTGAGAGAAAGCTTCTCCACCATCTCCATGCTAGCCAAGTTGTTGCAGCTCCCTCCGTCTATTATGACGCGCACAGAACGTCCTTCACAACTCCCTTGGTATGGAACAAATTGTGCCTCTGATTTTGCTCAGCTTGTGTGACCTGCACACTCAATACACGTTGAGCAACTAAACATTCATACCTGTCAGCGTCTTCAGGAGCCATGTATTGCGTCTCATGATCAGAATCATCTCCACCATGTTCTTCACGTGTAATAAGAGCCAAAGTCTCCTCATCGTAGTCACTAGCGGACTCATAGCCACCATCTGCGATAGCAATCATCACACGCGGAGATTTGCATTATCTCGCATAATGACCTCCTCCCTTACAATGACGACAAATAATATCACTTGTGTGCCCTGTTGATGCCATGGAAGAAAAAGAACTCTGTGCAGGCCCAGCAGGTGCGCTCTTGGCAGATAATGGTGGTTGTGCCTGTTTTCTTGTATCACGACTGGAGGAGGCACCTGATTGAGGTGATGGTGCAGTTGAAGTAGAAGATGCACGCGGTGTCCATGATGAAGGTCGGCCTGCAGAAAAGTTAGTTCGCGCCTATGCTTGTCGATCCTGCACTTCATGTTCAGCTTTACAAGCAAGATGGAATAAACGAGTGATATTAGTATACTCCTTGTAGTCTAGAATGGTCTGAATCTCTCTATTTAATCCACCCAGAAAACGTGCAAGCATAGCTTCATTCTCCTCAACAATACCACATCTAATCATGCCAGTTTGTAATTCCTGATAATATTCTTTTATAGAATTTTTCCCTTGTCTTAAACGCTGCAATTTTTGAAGCAATTCACGTTGATAATATGGTGGAACCCAACGAGTACGCATAGCAGTTTTCAAAGCAGCCCAAGTAGTTGGAATAGGATATAATCTATAATGTTCAGACCACCATACACATGCAAAACTAGTGAAAGCACAAACAGCAGCAGCAACTCGTCTCTCCTCAGGATATTGTAAACATGTAAATCGTTGTTCAGTTTCTAACTCCCAAGTAAGATATATATCAGGAACATATCTACCCTCAAATGGTAGAATATTCAATTTCAGTTTAGGAATATGGACATCATCTCGTACCTGAGGTGGTGGTGCAGGCCTACCATTACGAATATATACCTGAGGTCGACCTGCTGGTGGTGGTGCAGGTGGCTGCACGTAGTGCTGATTTTGATCAACCTCATCCTCATAATCTCCCACATAATCATCCTCCTCCGCATCAGCAGCAGGAGCCACAGAAGTATCAACAGCAGCACCAACAGTTTGGCCAAACGCAAGAGGAACACGACTCGCTCGGCGAAGGTCTGTTTCACGATGTGGAGGTAGTCGTTGTTGTTGTTGTTGGAGAGGTGCGTTAGGTGCAGCGGGTGGTGGTGGTGGAAGACGCGCGAGCAATTCATTAAACTTGTTATCGAGCTTTGTTTCGAACGTCTTCTCCATGCCATCTATCTTCTCCATGGCCTCTTCAAATCTATTTAGCACATCTTACACCTGTCCACTCATCATTTGCTGAAATTTATCATGCAAATCCTTATTCGTCATGTTCTCCCAGTCAGTCTCGTCGGCTTGTGATCCTGGCATGGTTAGCAGCAATAGAAACACACAAGAATATGATCCTAAAGACTACTAACAAGAGGTGGTGGTGGGTGTCACAAATCCGTCAAGCAAAACTCAAATTCTTACCAGTTCTTACCTAGCAGCAGGCGGTGATCGGCAACCGTTGTAGTCAAAACTCTCAAAGCTTGGATAAAGCGATTACCAGGGAGAGTCAAACGCACGACGTAGATGTATGTGGAGCTGGGAAGGCTTATAATATGGTAGCAAAAAGGGTCAGCAATAATCAATTCAGAGATGCAAAGTTGAATAAACGCTCAACGACGGTACTGTGCTGGTCCTAGGCTAGACCGTGCTAGAGACGCGAGCCTAGAACACTAACAAAATCACGGCGCTGCACGTAAACAAGGAAAAAGCACACTCTGGAAAAAAAATCGCTCTTTTTTGCGCTCTTTTTTTTTGCGCTGCTTTTTTTTGCGAAAAATCACTATAATGGCGAGTGTCTCAAAACTCTTCCTAGGTCAAACTGACAGGATGGGCACGAAATTTTTTCGACCAAATTTTTTTTTCGTTTTTTCGACTGCCCGGACCCAAAAACTGGAAACGGGTCAAAAAAAACTTCCTATAATGGCACCTGTCTCAAAACACTCAGAAACACCTAAAAATAGGATAGCCAGAATTTTTTTCGAAAAATACGTTTTCGAAAATTTTTGGGCCTAAACGGAGGGTGGTTTCCGGACTCTTTTTTTTCGAAACCTACTCCGGCAAGGAAACACGAATCGGAATCTAGATGGATCTCAAAAACACACCTAATATGCAAGGAACTCGGATTGGTGGTGGATATATGGTGGTGGTATATGGCAGCGGTGGTAATATATGGATATGGATCGGTTGTGGTATATGGATACGGATTGGTGGTGGTATATGGATACGGATTCGGAGCGGTGGTGGTAGGTGACAGGGGCGATGATGATGGTGCGGTGGCGGCGTGACAACTTATGACCAAAACTTGAAACTCTAAAAGACTAACGCTAGGACCAGCAACTAGACACGACGATGCAACCGCAAATTCAACAAAGCAAAGCCCTAAAGACTATGCAAAGGCTCAGATTGGTTCGGATATGATGAACTAACCCTAATTTTTTTTGGCTTTTTCGTGGACTGTAGGTATGAAGAACAGACTCGATCTAAACTACGAAAAACTGTAAAATCTCACCGAGCAACCTGGAAATCTGATACCACTTGATAGAGGCAAAGGTGTCCCGTCTTTCGATGAGATGATGGATATCGCTTTGGTGGCAGTCGACTTTGACGATCCGACTACGAACGTGCGAGGACGTCGCGCCTTAGCAATCGCTAAACCAACTCCGAGAGGTTATTGACCACGCCGGAGCACGATCAACCTAACCACGAGGGTCTGTTTCCTGCGAGCAAACGAAGAACAAGCAAGAAACTGAGATTGCAATCTGGATATTGCGAATATAAGATGAAAGCTTTATTGATGAAGGTGGGGTTCTGTGACGCCTTTGTCTGGTCGTTGAACACAAACGAAGTACGTGAAGTTGCAGCTATGGCGAACTTTTAATCTAAACAAAACCCGAAGTCTAAACGATGCCCTAAGGGCTGTATATATGGAGGAAGAGGGGGGGAATTTCGTGGCCCTTGGTGGAGGGGTCCGAAATCAACCCTATCTCTTGTTTCCCCACACATACGTACTCTAAAAATAGCCTATACTTATGTATTTCGAAATTACATGGGCCTGGCCCAATAATAAGGTAACGCAGCACCTAAAATAGCCTCGGGACGAAATTTATGAAGAGGCATCTTGTATATTTCGTCCAAGGCTTCATGCACCCATTATGGTGGCTTCAAAGTCCTGAAATCATCACTTGTAACTCCGTTCTTGTTCCCCTTGCGCATGCCATCATCTCCATGCTTGTTCTTGCTCCAATGTTCATCCTTCTCCAAGCTAGGCCCTTCATTTGTAAGCAAAAAAAATGTATCCAATTTAGGCAGCATCATATTCTCATGAACATTAGAATCATTACCAAGAAACGAAAGTACCTGGTAATTTAGTTGGCGTGCACGAGCTCTAGTAATTGGTCCAGTATGTATAGCAGCAGGGGCTGTGGGTGTAACAATTGTATTGATGTCCTCATCACTAAAAGACTAGACTCTAAGACCAGCAACTTGACACGACGATGCAACCGCAAATTCAACAAAGCAAAAACCCTAAAAAGATTATGCAAAGGCTCAGATTGGTTCGGATATGATGAACTAACCCTAAACTTTTTTTGTGGCTTTTTCGTGGACTGTAGGTATGAAGAACAGACTTGATCTAATCTACGAAAAACCATGAAATCTCACCGAGCAACCTGGAAATCTGATACCACTTGATAGAGGCGAGGGTCCCGATGTTTCGATGAGATGGTGGCTATCGTTTTCTGTGGGAGTCTACTTTGACGATTCGACTACGAACGTGCGAGACGTCGCGCCTTAGCAATCGCTAAACCAACTTCCGAGGGTTATTGACCACGCCGGAGGATGATCAACCTGACCACGAGGGTCTGTTTCCTGCGAGCAAACGAAGAACAAGCAAGAAACTGAGATTGCAATCTGGATATTGCGAATATAAGATGAAAGTTTTATTGATCAAGGTGGGGTTCTGTGACGTCTTGGTCTGGTCGTTGGACACAAACGAAGTACGCGAAGTTGCAGCTATTGCGTACTTTTGATCTAAACAAAACCCAAAGTCTAAATGACGCCCTAAGGGCTGTATATATGGAGGAAGAGGGGGGAATTTCGTGGCCCTTGAGGGTGGGGTCCGAAACCAACCCTAACTCTTGTTTCCCCACACATACGGACTCTAAAAATAGCCTATACTTAAGTATTTCGAAATTACATGGGCCTGGCCCATTAATAAGGTGACGCAGCACCTAGAATAGCCTATGGACGAATATTATTAAGTGGCATCTTGTATATTTCGTCCAAGGCTTCATGCACTCCTTATGGCGGCTTTAAAGTCCTGAAATCATCACTTGTAACTCCGTTCTTGATCCCCTTGCGCATGCCATCAACTCCATGTGTGTTCTTGCTCCAATGTTCATCCTTCTCCAAGCTAGGCCCTTCATTTGTAAGCAAAACAAATGTATCCAATTTAGGCAGCATCATAATCTCATGAACATTAGAATCATTACCAAGAAACGAAAGTACCTGGTAATTTAATTGGCGTGCGCGAGCTCTAGTAATTGGTCCAGTATATGTAACAGTAGGGGCTGTGGGTGTAACAATGGTATTGATGTCCTCATCAGGTTTATCTCGTGGATGGTGTAGGCGCTCGTTTGTGGATGACCTCCTCCATGGCAAGTTCATCATTGGGCTCTAACCTATATGGGCACATGGTGGGACGGTCAAGTAGTATACCATCCTCGAGGGAACTAAGAAGACACACATTAAGGATGGAATTCACCTTAGTATGATAGAAGTAGAAGTTGGACGTGTCTCTTAGCGATGGGACTCTTGACATGGTGATGTTCGTAGGATGCTACACATCATCTTATCTCTTTTTGATCTTCAATACAATGTTCTCCTCGATGTTCTTGGAGATATATTTGATCTAACTCTTTTTTGCGGTGTGTTTGTTGGGATCCGATGAATTGTGAGTTTATAATCAGTTCTATCCATGAACATTATTTGAGTCTTTGGTGAACTCTTATATGCATGATTGTTATAGCTTCGTATTTCTTCTTCGAATTATTAGTTTGGTTTGGCCAACTAGATTGATTTTTCTTGCCATGGGAAGAGGTGCTTTGTGATGTGTTCGATCTTGCGGTGCTCAATTTCAATGACAAAAAGGAGACATGACACACATGTATCATTGCTATTAAGGGTAAGAAGATGGGGTTTATAAATACATGAGTTTATCTTGTCTAGATCATGTCATCGTTCTTATTGCATTACTCTGTTTTCCATGAGCTTAATACACTAGATGCATATTGGATAGCGGTCGATGTGTAGTGTAATAGTAGTAGATGCAGGCATGAGTCGGTCTGCTAATCTTGGACATGATGCCTATATACATGATCATTGCCTTGGATATCGTCATAATTATTTGCTTTTCAATCAATTGCCCAACAGTAGTTTGTTTACCCACCGTATGCTATTTTCTTGAGAGAAGCCTATAGTGAAAACTACGGCTATCGGGTCTATTTCCTATCATATTAAATCTAAAAATACCTTGCTGCACTTTTTCTTTCTTTATTTTATTTTGTGTTTTAGTTAGATCTATTTATCAAATCTCATACGATTTAATCTATCTCAATACCGTTGAGGGATTGACAACCCCTTCACGCGTTGGGTTGCAAGTATTTGTTGTTTGTGTGTGCAGATGCTGTTTACATAGTGTTGCTTCATTCTCCTACTGGATTGATAACCTTGGTTTCATAACTGAGGAAAATACTTACCTTTGTTGTGCTGCATCATCTTCTCCTCTTTGGGGAATTACCAATGCAGATAGAAGTAGTCAAAGCTTGAAGATGTTCAGGAAGCTGCTGTTCCGTGAATAGGAATTGGAGGAAAAAGCACGCGAGGACCACGATGAGAATGAAGAGGAAGTCAAGGACCTTCTGAAAGAATCCAGAACTTTAAGACTTATATTGCTGTGATGGAAGAGAAGATGGACCTGGGAGAAGACCTTTATCCTAATGGTGACAATGGACCCTTGGTGAGCAATGATGAGCACTACGAGGAGAGCACTATTGAAGAGCGCACTAATAGAGGTTGTGTGTCCCGATGTTTCGATGAGATTATAACTATCGATTTGGTGGAGACGACTTTGACGATCCGACTACAAACATGCACGATATTGCGCCTTAGCAATCGCTAAACCAACTCCGAGAGGTTATTGACCATGCTGGAGCACAATCGACCTGACCACAAAGGTCTATTCCTGCAAGCAATTGATGAACAATCAGGAATATGATAAAGCAATCTGAATATTGTGAATATATATGAAGTGTTGATAAAAGTGAGAATCCGGAAGCGGTCTTGTTCTCGTCATTGGACACAAAGGAAGTACACGAAGTTGCAATGGCTAACTTTTAACTAAACAAATCCCAAGGAAAAAGCTACTAGATGGATCTACTTATATATGAGCAAGGGGTGGTGGCCAAGGAGGTGGAAGGACATCCCAAGGCAGCCTAAAACTAAATCTAGGTTGTACAAGGCTCATGGGCCCAAGTGGAGGTGCTGCAACACCTTTGGACTTATAGTTTGACTCGGATTCTGCTGCATTATCTTAACGCTCCGGACATATTTGAAGGTGAATCCAATTGGGTTGTAAAGTGCACGAAATCTACTTTTCAACAAAAAAAGAATCACCCAATTCAGAGTCCGGATGAAACAGAAATTAGCGTTTTGAGTTAGGTATGTCTGTGTAGTCCGAATCTGAGTGCAGACCATGAGAGACTTGGACTCTATCTTCCCTTGTTCTAAAAGTGACGTGAGAGAACTTCTTGAACATCACCTAAACGTCCCTTTCTCCCTTATCTTCATATGTGGATTGTACAAATGTCCCATACACCTGCAACTAGACATGGCACAAAAGTCTGTGAAGTATTTTTGTTCTAGATAACATAAATAAATTATTGAATAGTTTGCATTAGAAATAACCTCACAAATATGCATGTATGTAATATTTTAGTAGTATCCAAGGTAGTAGTGTACTCATCATCCTCCCCTTCTTGAAAACAAAGCCGTCCTTGGCGTTGCTTAATCTGAAATGTGGCTAACAAAAGAGACAAGGTGTGCATGTTGTATGTCTATATGTGATACGCCTCCAACGTATCTATAATTTTTGATTGTTCCATGCTATTATATTATCTGTTTTGGATGTTAATGGGCTTTATTTTGTACTTCTATATTATTTCTGGGACTAACCTACTAACCCAACGCCTAGTGCAAATTGTTGTTTTTTTCGCCTATTTCAGTGTTGATGAGGACATCAATACCATTGTTACACCCACAGCCCCTACTGTTACATATACTGGACCAATTACTAGAGCTCGCGCATGCCAATTAAATTACCAGGTACTTTCGTTTCTTGGTAATGATTCTAATGTTCATGAGATTATGATGCTGCCTAAATTGGATACATTTGTTTTGCTTACAAATGAAGGGCCTAGTTTGGAGAAGGATGAACATTGGAGCAAGAACACACATGGAGTTGATGGCATGCGCAAGGGGATCAAGAACGGAGTTACAAGTGATGATTTCAGGACTTTAAAGCCGCCATAAGGAGTGCATGAAGCCTTGGACGAAATATACAAGATGCCACTTCATAATATTCGTCCATAGGCTATTCTAGGTGCTGCGTCACCTTATTAATGGGCCAGGCCCATGTAATTTCGAAATACTTAAGTATAGGCTATTTTTAGAGTCCGTATGTGTGGGGAAACAAGAGTTAGGGTTGGTTTCGGACCCCACCCTCAAGGGCCACGAAATTCCCCCCTCTTCCTCCATATATACAGCCCTTAGGGCGTCGTTTAGACTTTGGGTTTTGTTTAGATTAAAAGTTCGCCATAGCTGCAACTTCGCGTACTTCGTTTGTGTCCAACGACCAGACCAAGACGTCACAGAACCCCACCTTGATCAATAAAGCTTTCATCTTATATTCGCAATATCCAGATTGCAATCTCAGTTTCTTGCTTGTTCTTCGTTTGCTCGCAGGAAACAGACCCTCGTGGTCAGGTTGATCGTGCTCCGGCGTGGTCAATAACCCTCGGAAGTTGGTTTAGCGATTGCTAAGGCGCGACGTCTCGCACGTTCGTAGTCGGATCGTCAAGTCGACTCCCACAGAAAACGATAGCCACCATCTCATCGAAACATCGGGACACCTCGCCTCTATCAAGTGGTATCAGATTTCCAGGTTGCTCGGTGAGATTTTACAGTTTTTCGTAGATTAGATCGAGTCTGTTCTTCATACCTACAGTCCACGAAAAAGCCACAAAAAATTTTAGGGTTAGTTCATCATATCCGAACCAATCTGAGCCTTTGCATAATCTTTTTAGGGTTTTTGCTTTGTTGAATTTGCGGTTGCATCGTCGTGTCAAGTTGCTGGTCTTAGAGTCTAGTCTTTTAGAGTTTCGAGTTCTGGTCATAAGTTGTCACGCCGCCGCCGCACCATCATCATCGCCCATCTACCACTTTTGCTTATCCGCCACCGCTCTGAATCCATATCCATATACCACCACCAATCCGTATCCATATACCACCACCAATCTGTATCCATATACCACCACCATGCTACCATATACCACCACCGCTGCCATATACCACAACCATATATCCACCACCAATCCGAGTTCTTCTCATATTAGGTTTGTTCTTGAGATCAATCTAAATTCTGATTCGTGTTTCCTTGCCTGCGTAGGTCTCGAAAAAAAAAGAGTCTGGAGACCCCCGGGCAGTTTTTAGGCCAAAATTTTCACGGGCAATTTTTTTCCCTATCCTATTTTTAGGCTTTTCTGAGTCTTTTGAGCCACGTGCCATCATAGTGATTTTTTGTCGCACTTTTTCGTCGTCGCTGCCCTGATTTCCGAAAAAAAGTGAAAAAAAAATTTCGTGCCCATCCTATCAGTTTGACGAGGGAAGAGTTTTGAGACACTCGCCATTATAGTGATTTTTTGCAAAAAAAAAGAGGAGCGCAAAAAAAAAAAAGAGCGAAAAAAAATAGTTCCAGAGTGTGCTTTTCCCTTATTTACGTGCAGCGCCGTGATTTTGTTAGTGTTCTAGGCTCGCGTCTCTAGCACGGTCTAGCCTAGGACCAGCACAGTACCGTCGTTGAGCGTTTATTCAACTTTGCATCTCTGAATTGATTATTGCTGACCCTTTTTGCTACCATACTATAAGCCTTCCCAGCTCCACATACATCTACGTCGTGCATTTGACTCTCCCTGGCAATCGCTCTATCCAAGCTTTTGAGAGTTTTGACTATAACGGTTGCCGATCACCGCCTGCTGCTGGGTAAGAACTGGTAAGAATTTGAGATTTGCTTGACGGATTTGTGACACCCGCCACCACCACCACTTGTTAGTAGTCTGTAGGATCATATTCTTGTGTGTTTCTATTGCTGCTAACCATGCCAGGATCACAATCCGACGAGACTGACTGGGAGAACTTGACGAACAAGGAGCTTCATGATACGTTTCAGCAAATGATGAGTGTACAGGTGCAAGATGTGATAAACAGATTTGAAGAGGCCATGGAGAAGATAGATGGCATGGAGAAGACGTTTGAAACAAAGCTCGATAACAAGTTTGCTGAATTGCTTTCGCGTTTTCCACCACCACCACCGGCTGCTCCTGCCGCACCTCTGCAACAACAGCAACAACACCGACTACCTCCACGTCGGGAAACAGCCCTCCGCCGAGCGAGCCGTGTCCCTCTTCAGTCGGGCCAAACTGCTGGTGCTGCTGTTGATACTTCTGTGGCTCCTACTGCTGATGTGGAGGAGGATGATTATGTGGGAGATTATGAGGATGAGGTTGATCAAAATCAGAACTACGTGCCACCACCAGCACAGCAACCACCAGGTCGTCCACATGCAAATAATGGCAATGGTAGGGCTCACCCTCAGGTACGAGATCATGACCATCTCCCTAAACTAAAATTGAATATTCCACCATTTGAGGGTAGATATGTTCCTGATATATATCTTACTTGGGAGTTAGAAACTGAACAACGATTTACATGTTTACAATATCCCGAGGAGAGACGTGTTCCTGCTGCTGTTTGTGCATTCACTAGTTTTGCATGTGTTTGGTGGTCTGAGCATTGTAGATTATATCCTATTCCGGCTACTTGGGCTGCTTTGAAAACTGCTATGCGTACTCGTTGGGTTCCACCATATTATCAACGTGAATTACTTCAAAAATTGCAGCGCTTAAGACAGGGAAAAAATTCTGTAGAAGAATATTATCAGGAATTACAAACTGGCATGATTAGATGTGGTATTGTTGAGGAGAATGAAGCTATGCTTGCACGTTTTATGGGTGGATTAAATAGAGAGATTCAGACGATTCTAGAGTATAAGGAGTATACTAATATCACTCGTTTATTCCATCTTGCTTGTAAAGCTGAACGTGAAGTGCAGGATCGACAGGCATTGGCGCGGACTAACTTTTCTGCAGGTCGACCTTCATCATGGACACCACGTGCATCATCTACTTCCACACGTTCTGCTACACCGGCGCCTCCGTCGGCTGCCACCTCCAACCGTGATACAATAAAGCAGGCACAATCACCACTATCTGCCAAGAGCACACCTTCTGGGCCTGCAAAGAGCTCTTCTTCATCCATGGCATCAACAGGGCAAACACATGATATTATTTGTCGACGTTGCAAGGGTGGAGGTCATTATGCGAGAGAATGCCCATCTAAGCGTGTGATGATTGTTACTGAGGATGGTGGGTATGAGTCCGCTAGTGACTATGATGAGGAGACTTTGGCTCTTATTACACGTGACGAACACGGTGGAGACGATTCTGATCATGAGACGCAATACATGGCTCCTGAAGATGCTGACAGGTATGAATGTTTAGTTGCTCAACGTGTTTTGAGTGTGCAGGTTACACAAGCTGAGCAAAATCAGAGGCATAATTTGTTCCATACAAAGGGAGTTGTGAAGGAACGTTCTGTTCGCGTGATCATAGATGGAGGGAGCTGCAATAACTTGGCTAGCATGGAGATGGTGGAGAAGCTATCTCTCACCACAAGACCACATCCACATCCTTACTACATCCAATGGTTCAACAACAGCGGCAAGGTTAAGGTAACACGTACTGTTCGTGTGCATTTTAGTATCTCTACATATGCTGATTATGTTGATTGTGATGTGGTACCTATGCAAGCATGTTCCTTATTACTTGGTAGACCATGGCAATTTGATAAAAATTCTGTACACCATGGTAGAAACAATCAGTATACTCTTGTTCATAACGATAAAAATATTACTTTGCTTCCTATGACTCCTGATTCCATTTTGAAAGATGATATTAATAGAGCTAATAAAGCAAAACAGGAGACAAATAAGAGTGAAAATCAGATTGTGGCAAAAGAATTTGAGCACCAAATGAAGCCTAATAATAAACCATCTACTGTTGTTTCTGAAATTAAATTGAAAAGTGCATGTTTACTTGCCACCAAATCTGATATTGATGAGCTAGATTTCAGCAAATCTGTTTGCTATGCTTTTGTGTGCAAAGAGGCATTATTTTCATTCGAGGACGTGCCTTCCTCTTTGCCCCCTGCTGTCACTAACATTTTGCAGGAGTTCGCTGACGTCTTTCCACAAGACGTGCCACCGGGATTACCACCTATTCGAGGGATTGAGCATCAAATTGACTTAATTCCCGGTGCTTCGCTACCCAACCGTGCACCATACCGTACCAATCCAGAGGAGACGAAGGAGATTATGCGTCAAGTACAAGAACTGCTCGACAAAGGTTATATACGCGAATCCCTTAGTCCTTGTGCTGTTCCTATCATTTTAGTGCCGAAAAAGGATGGTACGTCGCGTATGTGCGTTGATTGTAGAGGCATTAATAATATTACTATTCGTTATCGTCATCCTATTCCTAGGCTAGATGATATGCTTGATGAATTGAGTGGCTCTACAATATTCTCCAAAGTTGATTTGCGTAGTGGATACCATCAAATTCGTATGAAATTGGGAGATGAATGGAAAACAGCATTTAAAACTAAGTTTGGATTATATGAGTGGTTAGTCATGCCTTTTGGGTTAACTAATGCACCTAGTACTTTCATGAGGTTAATGAACGAAGTTTTACGTGCTTTCATTGGACGATTTGTGGTAGTTTACTTTGATGACATATTGATTTATAGCAAATCTTTGGAGGAACATTTGGAACATTTACGTGCTGTTTTTATTGCTCTACGTGATGCACGTTTGTTTGGAAACCTTGGAAAGTGCACCTTTTGCACCGACCGAGTATCTTTTCTTGGCTATGTTGTTACTCCACAGGGAATTGAAGTTGATAAAGCCAAGATTGAAGCTATTGAGAGTTGGCCGCAGCCCAAAACGGTCACACAAGTGAGGAGTTTCCTTGGCCTCGCTGGTTTCTATAGGCGTTTTGTGAGAGATTTCAGCACCATTGCTGCACCTCTCAACGAGCTTACAAAGAAGGATGTGCCTTTTGTTTGGGGTACCGCACAGGAAGAAGCCTTCACGGTATTGAAAGATAAGTTGACACATGCTCCTTTACTCCAACTTCCTAATTTCAATAAGACTTTTGAGCTTGAATGTGATGCTAGTGGAATTGGATTAGGAGGTGTGTTATTACAAGATGGAAAACCTGTTGCATACTTTTCTGAAAAATTGAGTGGGCCTAGTCTGAACTATTCTACTTATGATAAAGAATTATATGCTCTTGTTCGGACCTTAGAAACATGGCAACATTATTTATGGCCCAAGGAATTTGTTATACATTCTGATCATGAATCTTTGAAACACATTAAAAGTCAAGCAAAACTGAACCGTAGACATGCTAAATGGGTTGAATTCATTGAGACTTTCCCTTATGTCATTAAACACAAGAAGGGTAAAGAAAATGTTATTGCTGATGCCTTGTCTCGTCGTTATACTATGCTTTCACAACTTGACTTTAAAATATTTGGTTTGGAGACCATCAAAGATCAATATGTTCATGATGCTGAATTTAAAGATGTATTGCAGAATTGTAAGGAAGGGAGAACTTGGAACAAGTTCGTTCTTAACGATGGATTTGTGTTTCGTGCTAACAAGCTATGCATTCCAGCTAGCTCCGTTCGTCTTTTGTTGTTGCAGGAGGCGCATGGAGGAGGATTAATGGGACACTTTGGCGTCAAGAAGACGGAGGATATACTTGCTACACATTTCTTTTGGCCAAAGATGAGACGGGATGTTGAGCGTTTTGTTGCTCGCTGCACTACATGTCAAAGAGCTAAGTCACGACTCAATCCTCATGGTTTATATATGCCTTTGCCTGTACCTAGTGTTCCTTGGGAGGATATATCTATGGACTTTGTTTTAGGTTTACCTCGAACAAAGAAGGGGAGGGATAGCATATTTGTTGTCGTGGATAGGTTCTCGAAAATGGCACACTTTATACCATGTCATAAAAGCGATGATGCTGTTAATGTTGCTGATTTGTTCTTTCGTGAAATTATTCGCTTACATGGTGTGCCAAATACTATTGTTTCAGATCGTGATACTAAATTTCTTAGCCACTTTTGGAGATGTTTATGGGCTAAGTTGGGGACTAAGCTGCTTTTTAGTACTACTTGTCACCCCCAAACTGATGGACAAACTGAAGTAGTCAATAGAACATTGTCTACTATGCT
Organism: Triticum aestivum; assembly: GCF_018294505.1. NCBI lineage: Eukaryota > Viridiplantae > Streptophyta > Magnoliopsida > Poales > Poaceae > Triticum > Triticum aestivum. Next base: position 326,704,088 of record NC_057800.1, read on the forward strand.
TAGGGCTGTTTTGAAGAATAACAAGAAAATGTGGGAAGAATGCTTGCCTCATATTGAATTTGCTTATAATCGTTCATTGCATTCTACTACTAAGATGTGCCCTTTTGAAATTGTGTATGGTTTCCTACCTCGTGCACCTATTGATTTGTTGCCTCTTCCATCTTCAGAGAAGGTTAATTTTGATGCTAAAGAACGTTCTGAATTGATTTTAAAAATGCATGAGTTAACTAAGGAAAACATTGAGCGTATGAATGCTAAATATAAACTTGCTGGAGATAAGGGTAGAAAACATGTTGTGTTTGCGCCTGGAGATCTTGTTTGGTTACATTTGCGTAAAGATAGATTTCCTAATCTGCGCAAATCAAAGCTAATGCCACGTGCTGATGGTCCTTTTAAGGTGTTAGAGAAAATAAATGATAATGCATATAAACTTGAGCTACCTGTAGATTTTGGGGTTAGTCCCACTTTTAACATTGCAGATTTGAAGCCTTATTTGGGTGAGGAAGATGCGCTTCCGTCGAGGACGACTTCATTTCAAGAAGGGGAGGATGATGAGGACATCAATACCATTGTTACACCCACAGCCCCTACTGTTACATATACTGGACCAATTACTAGAGCTCGCGCACGCCAATTAAATTACCAGGTACTTTCGTTTCTTGGTAATGATTCTAATGTTCATGAGATTATGATGCTGCCTAAATTGGATACATTTGTTTTGCTTACAAATGAAGGGCCTAGCTTGGAGAAGGATGAACATTGGAGCAAGAACACGCATGGAGTTGATGGCATGCGCAAGGGGATCAAGAACGGAGTTACAAGTGATGATTTCAGGACTTTGAAAGCCGCCATAAGGAGTGCATGAAGCCTTGGACGAAATATACAAGATGCCACTTCATAATATTCGTCCATAGGCTATTCTAGGTGCTGCGTCACCTTATTAATGGGCCAGGCCCATGTAATTTCGAAATACTTAAGTATAGGCTATTTTTAGAGTCCGTATGTGTGGGGAAACAAGAGTTAGGGTTGGTTTCGGACCCCACCCTCAAGGGCCACGAAATTCCCCCCTCTTCCTCCATATATACAGCCCTTAGGGCGTCGTTTAGACTTTGGGTTTTGTTTAGATCAAAAGTTCGCCATAGCTGCAACTTCGCGTACTTCGTTTGTGTCCAACGACCAGACCAAGACGTCACAGAACCCCACCTTGATCAATAAAACTTTCATCTTATATTCGCAATATCCAGATTGCAATCTCAGTTTCTTGCTTGTTCTTCGTTTGCTCGCAGGAAACAGACCCTCGTGGTCAGGTTGATCATCCTCCGGCGTGGTCAATAACCCTCGGAAGTTGGTTTAGCGATTGCTAAGGCGCGACGTCTCGCACGTTCGTAGTCGGATCGTCAAAGTAGACTCCCACAGAAAACGATAGCCACCATCTCATCGAAACATCGGGACCCTTGCCTCTATCAAGTGGTATCAGATTTCCAGGTTGCTCGGTGAGATTTTACAGTTTTTCGTAGATTAGATCGAGTCTGTTCTTCATACCTACAGTCCGACTAGGAACGTTCGCCATAGGTGCAACTTCGATTAGCCACCATCTCATCGAAACATCGAGACTTGGGGTTTTGTTTAGATTAAAAGTTCGCCATAGCTGCAACTTCGTGTACTTCGTTTGTGTTCAACGACTAGACAAAGGCGTCACAGAACCCCACCTTGATCAATAAAGCTTTCATCTTATATTCGCAATATCCAGATTGCAATCTCAGTTTCTTGCTTGTTCTTCGTTTGCTCGCAGGAAACAGCCCTCGTGGTCAGATTGATCATGCTCCGGCGTGGTCAATAACCTCGGAAGTTGGTTTAGCGATTGCTAAGGCGCGACGTCTCACACGTTCGTAGTCAGATCGTCAAAGTCGACTCCCACAGAAAACGATAGCCACCATCTCATCGAAACATCGGGACCCTCGCCTCTATCAAGTGTTTTGCAGAAAAGGAATATCAAACTGAATCCAAATGGAATGAATCCTTCGGTGGAGTTATTTTTGGAACAAACGTGATCCAGAGGACTTGGAGTAGGTGTCAAGCAACCAACGAGGTGGCTGTAACGCCCTCGATGCGGTTATATCTCCCACATGTCGAAGCACGACTTAGAGGCATAACCGCATTGAAACCAAGTTCGCAAGTGAGGTAATCTTCACACAACCCATGTAATACATAAGGGAAAAGATACATAGTTGGCTTACACTCGCCACTTCACACAATTACATGAATAAAGCATTACATCATCCAAATACAATCAAGGCCTGACTACAGAGCTAAAATAAAAGAAGACTACCCCAAATGCTACACAGATCCCCGATCGTCCCGACTGGGCTCCACTACTGATCAACTAGAACGAAACAACACAAAGGACAAGGTCTTCATCGAGCTCCTCCTTGATCTTGGTTGCGTCACCTGCTCGGTATCATCGGCACCTGCAAACTGGTTTTGCAAGTAATCTTTGAGCCACGGGGACTCAGCAATCTCGCACCCTCGCGATCAAGACTATTTAAGCTTATAGGAAGGGTAAAATGTATGAGGTGGAGCTGCAGCAAGCGACTAGCATATATGGTGGCTAACATACGCAAATGAGAGCGAGAAGAGAAGGCAAAGCACGTTTCGAGAATCTATGATCAAGAAGTGATCCTAGAACAACCTACGTCAAGCATAACTCCAACACCGTGTTCACTTCCCAGACTCCACCGGAAAGATACCATCACGGTTACACACGCGGTTGACGCATTTTAATTAAGGTCAACTTCAGGTTTTCTACAACCGGACGTTAACAAATTCCCATCTGCCCATAACCACGGGCACGGCTTTCGAAAGTTCAAATCCCTGCAGGGGTGTCCCAACTTAGCCCATCACAAGCTCTCACGATCAACGAAGGATATTTCTTCTAGCGGGAAGACCCGATCAGACTCGGAATCTCGGTTACAAGACATTTCGACAATTGTAAAACAAGACCAGCAAAGCCACCCAGATGTGCCGACAAATCCCGATAGGAGCTGCACATATCTCGTTCTCAGGGCACACCAGATGAGCCAGACGTCGGGTGGGCCAGCCCAGAGTTGCCCCTGGTAGCTCCGGCCATCGCTCAGTTTGGATCAACACTCAGAGGAGCACTGGCCCGAGGTTTAAAATAAAGATGTCCCTTGAGTCTGCAGAACCCAAGGGAAAGAAAAGGCTAGGTAGCGAATGGTAAAACCAATGTTGGGCCATGCTGGAGGAGTTTTATTCAAGGCGAACTGTCAAGGGGTTCCCATTATAACCCAACCGCGTAAGGAACACAAAATCCGGGAACATAACACCGATATGATGGAAACTAGGGCGGCAAGAGTCGAACAAAACACCAGGCATAAGGCCGAGCCTTCCACCCTTTACCAAGTATATAGATGCATTAATTAAATAAGAGATATTGGGATATCCCAACAAAATATCCATGTTCCAAACATGGAACAAGCTCCAATCTTCACCTGCAACTAACAACGCTATAAGAGGGGCTGAGCAAAGCGGTAACACAGCCAAACAACGGTTTGCTAGGACAAGGTGGGTTAGAGGCTTGGTTCAACAATATGGGAGGCAAGCTAAGCAAGTGGTAGGTATCGCAGTATAGGCATAGCAAAAGAGCGAGCAACTAAGCAAGCAAAGATAGAAGTGATTTCGAGGGTATAGTCATCTTGCCTGAAATCCCGCAAGGAAGAAGAACGAGTCCCTGAAGAAGACAAACGGACGTAGTCGAACGGTTCCTCACAAACGCGACGTTATCGGAACCAACCCGAAGAAGCAACACCGGAAAAGAGCAAACAACCTAGTAAACAACCATCACATAATCATGGCATGATGCACAATCAAGTATGATGCATGTCCGGTTTAAAGAGGCATGGCATGGCAAAAAGCACAAACAATCCTACAAATTAAGTGGAGCTCAATATGCAACGAGTTGCATATTGATGGAACACCACATCAATTATTTAGTTCTCTCTTGGTTAGGTACTCAACAATATTAAATGTTGGTTAACATGGCAAGAGGTGAGGCATAACAGAACTACACCATCTAAACAATTTAAATGGGGCCGGGTATAACAAATAACGAATACGGTAAATCCCCATATGCATTAGTAATATATTGCAAACAACAATTTTAAACATTTAAATATTATTATCATGATGCGAATGACATGTGCAAGTTTTATGCAGTATTTATGGAAACATTGATAAGGGCATATTAAGAAGCATTTGTCATCATGGCGGAAAAAAAAGGAGTGCCACGACAACGATAACGAAACGGTGCCACGGCAACGTCCCGGTTTCCGGTAACTCGATTGAGATGCCGGTGCAAAAGGAAAAGTGACGGGAGCGTGTCATGCAAGGATGGTGGGGTGCTCCCGATTACCGGGTTCCCACATGTCGGTGGCAAGGCAAAAGAGGGGCAACGTGCACCGATAGTTCAGACTCGAGGCAAAACAAGGGTGCATCTCTTACAACATGCATTCATTCGTTCACGGGCGTCGTCTCGAGGTTATACCTTCGAAGCGTGCAAATGGGACGGTAGTGGAAGTAGAGGTATACAATGTCTTGTCGAAAATCACGGCAGCGGTAGTTGTACCCATGTTGTCGTCGAACTTGATGGAACCAATGTCCTCGAGGGTAGTCATGGGAAGTAGTCGTACTCGCGAACTTATCGGATCCACGGCGACGGTAGTTGTTCATGGTGCTTGTGACTCGCGGTTCTTCGGGAAACGATAGTCGTGCACGTCCGTAGATGTTCGGGGTCGCGACATGAAACTTGACTTCCACGGGGTCTTCGAGGGTCGACGGTTATGGTACTTGGTTTTTTTGAAGAGGAACTTGTTGCATCGCTGGGCGTAGTCGTACACTTGGTCTTGTCGGATTCGCGACACCAGTAGTGGAACTTGACGCTTGAGGTTCGAATACGGGGTCGGACGTGCAGCCATTCATAGTCAAACTTGGCGCATCCGGGTCATGTACTTGGCGAGTTTGCATGTAGAGGTACTTAGCGAAAATCCTGAAGACGATGCGTCCGCATACGGTTCTTTGCGTCGTTCTTGTTGGTCCAAAAGGAAGCAAGACAAGAGGCTGGAGGTGCAGCAGTGGCGACAGCACGGCTTGGCCGCGGGGTGAGGTGCGGGGCAGTGATGGGCGACGGGGATGGCCTCTACAACGAACACCAGGGGTGGCGGTGCTGCAATCTGGAGATGGCAGACATCAAGCATGTCCAGGCAATGGAGAAGTTCGGACGACGGGGCCAGATCGGCCGACGAGGTGCCTTGGGATGTCGAGGTGGCGGTGGTCACGGGATTGGGCATCGGGCTTGAGGTGCAGGAGGAACCCGGGCGGCGACGAGGATGGCCGGCGGTGAGGCGGCACTTGACGGCGGAGGGCGACGCGAGGCAGAGGAGGAGCGGCGGCGCTGCAGGCTCGCGGCAAGGGCGAGGAGAAGCAGGAGGCGGGGTCGAGGGAGATGGGCGTGCCTGTGTGCGGAAGACCGACGAGACGAGCAGAGGGATCGAGGGGAAGTTGCTGGGTCTGGCCTCTCTCTAGCGATGCGGGAAGGAATGGGGAGACGAGGCAATGGATCGGGCGAGTGCCGTGCGAGCAGATCGAGCAAGGCTCTCCCTGGTTCGACGCACGGGTGTGGGTGGCGGCGGATGGGAACGAGAGAGGGAGAGGGTGGTTTAGATCGGTCCTAGTGGCTGCTAGGGTTAGGTCCGATGCGGGCTGGGCCTGCGGGGGAGTTGGCCTAGGGAGGCCTAGTAGAGAGAGAGAGAGGGCTTAGGTGGGCTGACGGATGATAGAGAGGCCCAGAAGGCCAGATAGGCTGAACTCCTCTCTCTCATATCTGAAACAGGAAGAAAAAAATAACAAAGAAGAGAAGAAAAAGGAAGGAGGTGTTAGGGGAAGAAATTGGACAACCGGATAATTTTCTTGGGCTCACAAAAATGTGAGGAATTTATATAAAATTGCAAGAGGATTTTTGGAGAACAATAGATTCGCACATGTTGAATTTAATTCAACATGTTTGAATTTTGAGACCCATTCGAAAGGACTCTAAATGGGCTGAGATTTTTAGAGGAGCCTCGATAAAAGGGATGAGAAAATATTGGCAAGGTTTGAAGATCAAACTCGAAGAGGAATAGACATGGAAAATATTTTGCACGTGTGTTATGGGTGATTCCAAAGATGGAATATTTAATATAGCTCCCTACTATTGGGAGGGTATGTTATAAAGAGAAGTCACCATGTGAATTCCCTCGGTTTAAATGGATCAAAGATCCATGCCATTTATTTAATTGAGTTGCAAAAGATTTATGAGAAGATGGCATGGTGACATGATGCAATGCACATGATGCAAAGGGGAATGCAACAAGCAAAACAAAACACATGACGAAACCCGGAATCCATGGAAGGCATCTGAATCTCTGGTCTTGGGGCGTCACAAAACTCCACCACTACGAGAGGATCTCGTCCCGAGATCTAGAATGGCACCGGAGGGACAACGGAAGAGAAAGAGAAGAGATAAAACTAAGTTGCTTCTTTGACAAACGAGTGAAACCAGAGAACCTTGAAAAGGTTAAGCCATTTCGAGAAAAAAATACAACGGAGATGAACGAAGTTGAAAATACTCCGTTAGAGAAGAGGGACAAGGAAGAACAACTTCGAGCAGCACTCCGGTTGAGAAGAGATGCAAGGCTTGATAAGGAGAAAAGAACTTGAACAAAGGGGCATAATACTCCGGTTAAACAAGATAGGGAAGGAATAAGAATGATATAATTTGGACAGCACTCCTCCTGTAAATGGAAGGAATTGAACTTGACAAGATGAGAGGATACTTGAAAGAGGACACAACACTCCGATTAAAAGGATAGGCATGAAAAGAACATGATCTTTGACAAAACGAGATGATGGGTTGAAAAGATGAACATCACAATGCCTCCGGAACAAAAGTAAGAATGGAATGGAGTGAACGAAGGGAAACAAGGTCTTGAGAGAGCACACTTACAACAAAAGCTAGAATGGAGTTGTTGGAAAACCAACAACAAAAATAATAAGCTTGATATGGTCTTATGGAATACATCGCAAATTATGAGGTGACAACCTGCCACCCACGGGAAGAGAATTGATTGGATTTATATGAACAAGGAGACGAGAAACTTATTTCACCGGGAGGATAAATGAAAAACTTGGATTATTTATAAGCACCATAATTAGCAACAATCCTTAGGGAAGGCTTTAGGTGAAATATAACCCAATATAACTCCAATGAAGAGATTGATGGATTTAAAATACCTCATTCTTAACAATATGTGAATCATGAAGCATGAACTCAAATTATCAAGAATGATGTAATACCACCTCCAATGGTACGGAAGAAAGAATTCCACTCCGGATTGCAAGATGAAGAATACTTGAGCTCCTTAGGAAAGAATCTCGATGAAAACTTCGAGAAGGGAATTAAATCCTTGATGAACCATCATGTAGAACCTTCATGAAGAACTCCGGTAACAAAAGGGTGATCAAACAAAAAGGAAAGAGAAGTTGAAAACACAAGGTGAAACCTTGCAATGATTAGATGGATCTTCGCGATGAAATAATTGAGAGATCTTGGAACTCCGGGAAAGAAATGATAACGCATCTCGAACCGAGAATGTGAAATGATGAACCACTCCGGAAAGCAGGAAAAGAATAAACTCGATGAAACAAGAATAAGAATTACATTATGCTTATCCTTCATCAATTAAATTGATGACAAACAATGGATTTGGCACACTACTTATTCTCATGGAAAGGCTGAAGATAGATATGGCGCAAACTTAAGAAGGTCTTCGACGAACCACCGGTAGAATTAGGAAACAACGAATGCATTGATATGATAAGAAAGAAGAAAATTCTTGAACGAACCACGTAAGCATTGACAAAGAACGAAGTAAAGGGATAAATCACCGAAAAGGAATTAGAGAACGAATGAAAATACTTGAGGGAAATTAGATCCACGAGAACAAAAGATCATGAGCTGATTAGAGAATATACTTGAATGATGCATCGGTATTATTGTAGAATGATAACTGGAAGCTGACATGAATAATCCAGAATTGATAGACTCCGGATAACAAACTGAGAAGAATCTTGAATTACTCCGGATGGGTGAAAAGAAATCTCACAATCAAAACAAATATGAGAGGATAGCCTCGAACTAGAACAATGAATCTCTGAGAGAACGGATAAGATATGGAGGTAAAACTCTTCTTCGGTCTTCAAATATAGAGAATGACAATGAGAAATACCAACATGAGTTGTTGAGGAACTCTGGAATGAAGAATGGAAAGGTTGAGCCAACGATGAAAAGAATTTGAAAGATCTTGGAGAAAGGCATTTGACTGATGACAATCATTCTTACGGCAAACTTCGAAAAGAAATTTGAGGATAGCTCCGGAAAAAATAAGAAGAGTCAGGTAAGATCCTGGGAAAAGACCTGTGGGTTAGGGCCCAATCAAAATAAACACCGTTGAAATGATTTAAAAGAGAGGATTGCGCCGGTTGAATTAAATGACTTGAAAGAGATAACATCCTCGAAAGATCTTGGACGGACTGATAATGGGGACACAAATCTTTTGAGATATCTTCAGCACTCCGGAACAATTAAATAGCAAGAAGTGGATGATAAAGAGGTGCACCGGTAAGAGAAGGTATTTGAAACGAGGAAAAAAAGGATATGATCCACAAGCTTGACTTGGTTCCACCGGAGAAGAAAAACGAGTGATGAGAGACGAACTTGAAGCTTCGTTCGAATCTTCATGAGAATCACCAGATAAGAATATTGATAGAAAAGAATGGAGAGACTTCACATCAATAAGATGGATACTCGATTAAGAGATCTGAATCCTTGGAGAAAAACAAAGGGAGGGAGGGTGGGAAAAATAAAGACAATTTGGAATGGGTGAAACGAACACCATTGAGAAGAACTGATACTTGATCTTGCGAATGTTGACGTGGTCGGATCCACTTGAAGAGGAGCACACCGGTTGAAAAGAAATTGAAAAGACAAACTCGATGATCGACAAGGATAAGTATTCACATAGAAATATGAGAACACCGCTTAGAAAAGATATGGAATCAACACTTGACTTCGAAGCAACTCGAATACCACAACTCCAAAACAAAACAAGGATTGGCTTGCAGAATAAGCCGAAACAAACATATGATAGAGATTTCGTCCGAAGTTTTCATGGTGGGGCCTACACGGGCTCGATCATACAGTACCATCATGTACAAGGCAGTGCATATGACATACGAAGCGTCCCCGAGTCGGCATAGCCAAGGACTCTTTAAGACACAACGAGACCACTGTAAAACCGACCGTGGATAGGCGAACCACTAGACATCGAACCCCAATTTCATATCATACATCTGTCGGAAAGATATCCTAAGAGCTACTTGAATTCCCACTTATAAACTCCCGAAATTTTCCGGTTATGCAATCAGGTGTTGGGGATACAGGGGAAGCATAATATCTCACCCAAAACTAACAAATCCTACGTCCAGCTGTATCCATCCTTCAACACATAACCAAGAAACCTTCGGAAATCATCTACCTCAACCTTCGAAAAGCATCTGTTATACAAGTTATGGCGATACTCCCGAACTCCCGCCCCAGTACTGGGTGGCGTCGAGGTTATCTCACCAACGAACTGCATAAAAGAGATTTTCGATGTCGGCGAACTAAACTCAGGTATTCCAGAACTGCAACGATAAAATTGTGAAGACAACACCTCGGAGCTCAACTCCCCGGGACACTGCCAGAAAACCCCTAACAGGAGGCACCAAGACAATGTTCTCGTCACAAAACCATCGGAACGATTCCAAGATACTCGCGTGATCCTAAAAAAAATTAGTGAAATTTGAGAAGAGAAGAGTCAAAACTGTACGTCATGATGCCTTACCAGAGCGATGAGGAGACTGGGGAGTAAAAAGAATTCCTAAACTCTCTGATATATAATTCCTAAATGACTCAAAACATTTTTCTAGACTCAACAACGGCTGCTAAAAACGATCAAGCAATGGGGCTCCTAAGGTTGGGGAAGGCTCTGATTACCAACTTGTAACGCCCTCGATGCGGCTATATCTCCCACGTGTCGAAGCACGACTTAGAGGCATAACCGCATTGAAAGCAATGTCGCAAGTGAGGTAATCTTCACACAACCCATGTAATACATAAGGGAAAAGATACATAGTTGGCTTACACTCGCCACTTCACACAATTACATGAATAAAGCATTACATCATCCAAATACAATCAAGGCCCGACTACAGATCTAAAATAAAAGAAGACTACCCGAAATGCTACACAGATCCCCGATCGTCCCGACTGGGCTCCACTACTGATCAACTAGAACGAAACAACACAAAGGACAAGGTCTTCATCAAGCTCCTCCTTGAGCTTGGTTGAGTCACCTGCTCGGTATCTGATGAGGACATCAATACCATTGTTACACCCACAACCCCTACTGTTACATATACTGGACCAATTACTAGAGCTCGCGCACGCCAATTAAATTACCAGGTACTTTCGTTTCTTGGTAATGATTCTAATGTTCATGAGATTATGATGCTGCCTAAATTGGATACATTTGTTTTGCTTACAAATGAAGGGCCTAGCTTGGAGAAGGATGAACATTGGAGCAAGAACACACATGGAGTTGATGGCATGCGCAAGGGGATCAAGAACGGAGTTACAAGTGATGATTTCAGGACTTTAAAGCTGCCATAAGGAGTGCATGAAGCCTTGGACGAAATATACAAGATGCCACTTCATAATATTCGTCCATAGGCTATTCTAGGTGCTGCGTCACCTTATTAATGGGCCAGGCCCATGTAATTTCGAAATACTTAAGTATAGGCTATTTTTAGAGTCCGTATGTGTGGGGAAACAAGAGTTAGGGTTGGTTTCGGACCCCACCCTCAAGGGCCACGAAATTCCCCCCTCTTCCTCCATATATACAGCCCTTAGGGCGTCATTTAGACTTTGGGTTTTGTTTAGATCAAAAGTTTGCCATAGCTGCAACTTCGCGTACTTCGTTTGTGTCCAACGACCAGACCAAGACGTCACAGAACCCCACCTTGATCAATAAAGCTTTCATCTTATATTCGCAATATCCAGATTGCAATCTCAGTTTCTTGCTTGTTCTTCGTTTGCTCGCAGGAAACAGACCCTCATGGTCAGGTTGATCGTGCTCCGGCGTGGTCAATAACCCTCGGAAGTTGGTTTAGCGATTGCTAAGGCGCGACGTCTCGCACATTTGTAGTCGGATCGTCAAAGTCGACTCCCACAGAAAATGATAGCCACCATCTCATCGAAACATCGGGACCCTCGCCTCTATCAAGTGGTATCAGATTTCCAGGTTGCTCGGTGAGATTTTACAGTTTTTCGTAGATTAGATCGAGTCTGTTCTTCATACCTACAGTCCACGAAAAAGCCACAAAATTTTTTTTAGGGTTAGTTCATCATATCCGAACCAATCTGAGCCTTTGCATAATCTTTTTAGGGTTTTTGCTTTGTTGAATTTGCGGTTGCATCGTCGTGTCAAGTTGCTGGTCTTAGAGTCTAGTCTTTTAGAGTTTCGAGTTCTGGTCATAAGTTGTCACGCCGCCGCCGCACCATCATCATCGCCCATCTACCACTTTTGCTTATCCGCCACCGCTCTGAATCCATATCCATATACCACCACCAATCCGTATCCATATACCCCCACCAATCCGTATCCATATACCCCCACCAATCTGTATCCATATACCACCACCGCTGCCATATACCACAACCATATATCCACCACCAATCCGAGTTCTTCTCATATTAGGTTTGTTCTTGAGATCAATCTAAATTCCGATTCGTGTTTCCTTGCCTGCGTAGGTCTCGGGGAAAAAAAGAGTCTGGAGACCCCCGGGCAGTTTTTAGGCCAAAATTTTCACGGGCAATTTTTTTCCCTATCCTATTTTTAGGCTTTTCTGAGTCTTTTGAGCCACGTGCCATCATAGTGATTTTTTGTCACACTTTTTCGTCGTCGCTGCACTGATTTCCGAAAAAAAGTGAAAAAAAAATTCGTGCCCATCCTATCAGTTTGACGAGGGAAGAGTTTTGAGACACTCGCCATTATAGTGATTTTTTGCAAAAAAAAGAGGAGCGCAAAAAAAAGGTGCGCAAAAAAAGAGCGAAAAAAAAATTGTTCCAGAGTGTGCTTTTCCCTTATTTACGTGCAGCGCCGTGATTTTGTTAGTGTTCTAGGCTCGCGTCTCTAGCACGGTCTAGCCTAGGACCAGCACAGTACCGTCGTTGAGCGTTTATTCAACTTTGCATCTCTGAATTGATTATTGCTCACCCTTTTTGCTACCATACTATAAGCCTTCCCAGCTCCACATACATCTACGTCGTGCATTTGACTCTCCCTGGCAATCGCTCTATCCAAGCTTTTGAGAGTTTTGACTATAACGGTTGCCGATCACCGCCTGCTGCTGGGTAAGAACTGGTAAGAATTTGAGATTTGCTTGACGGATTTGTGACACCCGCCACCACCACCACTTGTTAGTAGTCTGTAGGATCATATTCTTGTGTGTTTCTATTGCTGCTAACCATGCCAGGATCACAATCCGACGAGACTGACTGGGAGAACATGACGAACAAGGAGCTTCATGGTACGTTTCAGCAAATGATGAGTGTACAGGTGCACGATGTGATAAACAGATTTGAAGAGGCCATGGAGAAGATAGATGGCATGGAGAAGACGTTTGAAACAAAGCTCGATAACAAGTTTGCTGAATTGCTTTCGCGTTTTCCACCACCACCACCGGCTGCTCCTGCCGCACCTCTGCAACAACAGCAACAACACCGACTACCTCCACGTCAGGAAACAGCCCTCCGCCGAGCGAGCCGTGTCCCTCTTCAGTCGGGCCAAACTGCTGGTGCTGCTGTTGATACTTCTGTGGCTCCTACTGCTGATGTGGAGGAGGATGATTATGTGGGAGATTATGAGGATTAGGTTGATCAAAATCAGAACTATGTGCCACCACCAGCACAGCAACCACCAGGTCGTCCACATGCAAATAATGGCAATGGTAGGGCTCACCCTCAGGTACGAGATCATGACCATCTCCCTAAACTAAAATTGAATATTCCACCATTTGCGGGTAGATATGTTCCTGATATATATCTTACTTGGGAGTTAGAAACTGAACAATGATTTACATGTTTACAATATCCCGAGGAGAGACGTGTTCCTGCTGCTGTTTGTGCATTCACTAGTTTTGCATGTGTTTGGTGGTCTGAGCATTGTAGATTATTTCCTATTCCGGCTACTTGGGCTGCTTTGAAAACTGCTATGCGTACTCGTTGGGTTCCACCATATTATCAACGTGAATTACTTCAAAAATTGCAGCGCTTAAGACAGGGAAAAAATTCTGTAGAAGAATATTATCAGGAATTACAAACTGGCATGATTCGATGTGGTATTGTTGAGGAGAATGAAGCTATGCTTGCACGTTTTATGGGTGGATTAAATAGAGATATTCAAACGATTCTAGAGTATAAGGAGTATACTAATATCACTCGTTTATTCCATCTTGCTTGTAAAGCTGAACGTGAAGTGCAGGATCGACATGCATTGGCGCGGACTAACTTTTATGCAGGTCGACCTTCATCATGGACACCACGTGCATCATCTACTTCCACACGTTCTGCTACACCGGCGCCTCCGTCGGCTGCCACCTCCAACCGTGATACAATAAAGCAGGCACAATCACCACTATCTGCCAAGAGCACACCTTCTGGGCCTGCAAAGAGCTGTTCTTCATCCATGGCATCAACAGGGCAAACACATGATATTATTTGTCGACGTTGCAAGGGTGGAGGTCATTATGCGAGAGAATGCCCATCTAAGCGTGCGATGATTGTTACTGAGGATGGTGGGTATGAGTCTGCTAGTGACTATGATGAGGAGACTTTGGCTCTTATTACACGTGACGAACACAGTGGAGACGATTCTGATCATGAGACGCAATACATGGCTCCTGAAGATGCTGACAGGTATGAATGTTTAGTTGCTCAACGTGTTTTGAGTGTGCAGGTTACACAAGCTGAGCAAAATCAGAGGCATAATTTGTAACTTTGCATCTCTGAATTGATTATTGCTGACCCTTTTTGCTACCATACTATAAGCCTTCCCAGCTCCACATACATCTACGCCGTGCGTTTGACTCTCCCTAGCAATCGCTCTATCCAAGCTTTTGAGAGTTTTGACTATAACGGTTGCCGATCACCGCCTGCTGCTAGGTAAGAACTGGTAAGAATTTGAGATTTGCTTGACGGATTTGTGACACCCGCCACCACCACCACTTGTTAGTAGTCTGTAGAATCATATTCTTGTGTGTTTCTATTGCTGCTAACCATGCCAGGATCACAATCCGACGAGACTGACTGGGAGAACTTGACGAACAAGGAGCTTCATGATACGTTTCAGCAAATGATGAGTGTACAGGAGCAAGATGTGATAAACAGATTTGAAGAGGCCATGGAGAAGATAGATAGCATGGAGAAGACGTTTGAAACAAAGCTCGATAACAAGTTTGCTGAATTGCTTTCGCGTTTTCCACCACCACCACTGGCTGCTCCTGCCGCACCTCTGCAACAACAGCAACAACACCGACTACCTCCACATCGGGAAATAGCCCTCCGCCGAGCGAGCCGTGTCCCTCTTCAGTCGGGCCAAACTGCTGGTGCTGCTGTTGATACTTCTGTGGCTCCTACTGCTGATGTGGAGGAGGATGATTATGTGGGAGATTATGAGGATGAGGTTGATCAAAATCAGAACTACGTGCCACCACCAGCACAACAACCACCAGGTCGTCCACATGCAAATAATGGCAATGGTAGGGCTCACCCTCAAGTACGAGATCATGACCATCTCCCTAAACTAAAATTGAATATTCCACCATTTGCGGGTAGATATGTTCCTGATATATATCTTACTTGGGAGTTAGAAACTGAACAATGATTTACATGTTTACAATATCCCGAGGAGAGACGTGTTCCTGCTGCTGTTTGTGCATTCACTAGTTTTGCATGTGTTTGGTGGTCTGAGCATTGTAGATTATTTCCTATTCCGGCTACTTGGGCTGCTTTGAAAACTGCTATGCGTACTCGTTGGGTTCCACCATATTATCAACGTGAATTACTTCAAAAATTGCAGCGCTTAAGACAGGGAAAAAATTCTGTAGAAGAATATTATCAGGAATTACAAACTGGCATGATTCAATGTGGTATTGTTGAGGAGAATGAAGCTATGCTTGCACGTTTTATGGGTGGATTAAATAGAGATATTCAAACGATTCTAGAGTATAAGGAGTATACTAATATCACTCGTTTATTCCATCTTGCTTGTAAAGCTGAACGTGAAGTGCAGGATCGACATGCATTGGCGCGGACTAACTTTTCTGCAGGTCGACCTTCATCATGGACACCACGTGCATCATCTACTTCCACGTGTTCTGCTACACCGGCGCCTCTGTCGGCTGCCACCTCCAACCGTGATACAATAAAGCAGGCACAATCACCACTATCTGCCAAGAGCACACCTTCTGGGCCTGCAAAGAGCTCTTCTTCATCCATGGCATCAACAGGGCAAACACATGATATTATTTGTCGACGTTGCAAGGGTGGAGGTCATTATGCGAGAGAATGCCCATCTAAGCGTGTGATGATTGTTACTGAGGATGGTGGGTATAAGTCTGCTAGTGACTATGATGAGGAGACTTTGGCTCTTATTACACGTGGCGAACACAGTGGAGACGATTCTGATCATGAGACGCAATACATGGCTCCTGAAGATGCTGACAGGTATGAATGTTTAGTTGCTCAACGTGTTTTGAGTGTGCAGGTTACACAAGCTGAGCAAAATCAGAGGCATAATTTGTTCCATACAAACGGAGTTGTGAAGGAACATTCTGTTCACGTGATCATAGATGGAGGGAGCTGCAATAACTTGGCTAGCATGGAGATGGTGGAGAAGCTATCTCTCACCACAAGACCACATCCACATCCTTACTACATCCAATGGTTCAACAACAGCGGCAAGGTTAAGGTAACACGTACTGTTCGTGTGCATTTTAGTATCTCTACATATGTTGATTATGTTGATTGTGATGTGGTACCTATGCAAGCATGTTCCTTATTACTTGGTAGACCATGGCAATTTGATAAAAATTCTGTACACCATGGTAGAAACAATCAGTATACTCTTGTTCATAACGATAAAAATATTACTTTGCTTCCTATGACTCCTGATTCCATTTTGAAAGATGATATTAATAGAGCTAATAAAGCAAAACAAGAGACAAATAAGAGTGAAAATCAGATTGTGGCAAAAGAATTTGAGCACCAAATGAAGTCTAATAATAAACCATCTACTGTTGTTTCTGAAATTAAATTGAAAAGTGCATGTTTACTTGCCACCAAATCTGATATTGATGAGCTAGATTTCAGCAAATCTGTTTGCTATGCCTTTCTGTGCAAAGAGGCATTATTTTCATTCGAGGACGTGCCTTCCTCTTTTCCCCCTGCTGTCACTAACATTTTGCAGGAGTTCGCTGACGTCTTTCCACAAGACGTGCCACCGGGATTACCACCTATTCGAGGGATTGAGCATCAAATTGACTTAATTCCCGGTGCTTCGCTACCCAACCGTGCACCATACCGTACCAATCTAGAGGAGACGAAGGAGATTATGCGTCAAGTACAAGAACTGCTCCACAAAGGTTATATACGCGAATCCCTTAGTCCTTGTGCTGTTCCTATCATTTTAGTGCCGAAAAAGGATGGTACGTCGCGTATGTGCTCTATCAAGTGGTATCATCGGCACCTGCAAACTGGTTTTGGAAGTAATCTGTGAGCCACGGGGACTCAGCAATCTCGCACCCTCGTGATCAAGACTATTTAAGCTTATAGGAAGGGTAAAATGTATGAGGTGGAGCTGCAGCAAGCAACTAGCATATATGGTGGCTAACATACGCAAATGAGAGCGAGAAGAGAAGGCAAAGCACGTTTCGAGAATCTATGATCAAGAAGTGATCCTAGAACAACCTACGTCAAGGATAACTCCAACACCGTGTTCACTTCCCGGACTCCGCCGAAAAGAGACCATCACGGTTACACACGCGGTTGATGCATTTTAATTAAGGTCAACTTCAGGTTTTCTACAACCAGACGTTAACAAATTCCCATCTGCCCATAACCACGGGCACGGCTTTCGAAAGTTCAAATCCCTGCAAGGGTGTCCCAACTTAGCCCATCACAAGCTCTCACGGTCAACGAAGGATATTCCTTCTAGCGGGAAGACCCGATCAGACTCGGAATCCCGGTTACAAGACATTTCGACAATGGTAAAACAAGACCAGCAAAGCCACCCAGATGTGCCGACAAATCCCGATAGGAGCTGCACATATCTCGTTCTCAGGGCACACCGGATGAGCCAAACGTCGGGTGGGCCAGCCCAGAGTTGCCCCTGGTAGCTCCGGACATCGCTCAGTTTGGACCAACACTTAGAGGAGCACTGGCCCGGGGTTTAAAATAAAGATGACCCTTGAGTCTGCAGAACCCAAGGGAAAGAAAAGGCTAGGTGGCGAATGGTAAAACCAATGTTGGGCCATGCTGGAGGAGTTTTATTCAAGGCGAACTGTCAAGGGGTTCCCATTATAACCCAACCGCATAAGGAACACAAAATCCGGGAACATAACACCGATATGACAGAAACTAGGGCGGCAAGAGTGGAACAAAACACCAGGCATAAGGCCGAGCCTTCCACCCTTTACCAAGTATATAGATGCATTAATTAAATAAGAGATATTGTGATATCCCAACAAAATATCCATGTTCCAAACATGGAACAAGCTCCAATCTTCACCTGCAACTAACAATGCTATAAGAGGGGCTGAGCAATGCGGTAACATAGCCAAACAACGGTTTGCTAGGACAAGGTGGGTTAGAGGCTTGGTTCAACAATATGGGAGGCAAGATAAGCAAGTGGTAGGTATCGCAGCATAGGCATAGCAAAAGAGCGAGCAACTAAGCAAGCAAAGATAGAAGTGATTTCGAGGGTATGGTCATCTTGCCTGAAATCCCGCAAGGAAGAAGAACGAGTCCCTGAAGAAGACAAACGGACGTAGTCGAACGGTTCCTCACAAACGCGACATTATCGGAACCAACCCGAAGAAGCAACACCGGAAAAGAGCAAACAACCTAGTAAATAACAATCACATAATCATGGCATGATGCACAATCAAGTATGATGCATGTCCGATTTAAAGAGGCATGGCATGGCAAAAAGCACAAACAATCCTACAAATTAAGTGGAGCTCAATATGCAACAATTGCATATTGACGGAACACCACATCAATTATTTAGTTCTCTCTCGGTTAGGTACTCAACAATATTAAATGTTGGTTAACATGGCAAGAGGTGAGGCATAACAGAACTACACCATCTAAACAATTTAAATGGGGCCGGGTATAACAAATAACGAATCCGGTAAATCCCCATATGCATTAGTAATATATTGCAAACAACGATTTTAAACATTTAAATGTTATTGTCATGATGCGAATGACATGTGCAAGTTTTATGAAGTATTTATGGAAACATTGATAAGGGCATATTAAGAAGCATTTGTCATCATGGCGGAAAAAAAGGAGTGCCACGACAACGATAACGAAACGGTGCCACGGCAACGTCCTGGTTTCCGGTAACTCAATTGAGATGCCGGTGCAAAAGGAAAAGTGACGGGAGCGTGTCATGCAAGGATGGTGGGGTGCTCCTGATTACCGGGTTCCCACATGTCGGTGGCAAGGCAAAAGAGGGGCAACGTGCACCGATAGTTCAGACTTGAGGCAAAACAAGGGTGCATCTCTTACAACATGCATTCATCCGTTCACGGGCGTCGTCTCGAGGTTATACCTTCGAAGCGTGCAAATGGGACGGTAGTGGAAGTAGAGGTATACGACGTCTTGTCGAAAATCACGGCGGCGGTAGTTGTACCCATGTTGTCGTCGAACTTGATGGAACCAATGTCCTCGAGGGTAGTCATGGGAAGTAGTCGTACTCGCGAACTTGTCGGATCCACGGCGACGGTAGTTGTTCACGGCGCTTGTGACTCGCGGTTCTTCGGGCAACGATAGTCGTGCACGTCCGTAGATGTTCGGGGTCGCGACATGAAACTTGACTTCCACGGGGTCTTCGAGGGTCGACGGTTATGGTACTTGGTTTTTTTGAAGAGGAACTTGTTGCATTGCTGGGCGTAGTCGTACACTTGGTCTTGTCGGATTCGCGACACCAGTAGTGGAACTTGACGCTTGAGGTTCGAATATGGGGTCGGACGTGCAGCCATTCATAGTCAAACTTGGCGCATCCGGGTCATGTACTTGGCGAGTTTGCATGTAGAGGTACTTGGCGAAAATCCTGAAGACGATGCATCCGCGTACGGTTCTTTGCGACGTTCTTGTTGGTCCAAAAGGAAGCAAGACAAGAGGCTGGAGGTGCAGCAGTGGCGACAGCACGGCTTGGCCGCGGGGTGATGTGCGGGGCAGTGATGGGCGACGGGGATGGCCTCTGCAACGAACACCACAGGCGGCGGTGCTGCAATCTGGAGATGGCAGACAGCAAGCATGTCCAGGCGATGGAGAAGTTCGGACGACGGGGCCAGATCGGCCGGCGAGGTGCCTTGGGATGTCGAGGTGGCGGTGGTCACGGGATCGGGCATCGGGCTTGAGGTGCAGGAGGAACCCGGGCGGCGACGAGGATGGCCGGCGGTGAGCGGCACTTGACGGCGGAGGGCGACGCGAGGCATAGGAGGAGCGGCGGCGTTGCAGGCTCACGGCAAGGGCGAGGAGAAGCAGGAGGCGGGGTCCAGGGAGACGGGCGCGCCTGTGTGCGGAAGACCAACGAGATGAGCAGAGGGATCGAGGGGAAGTTGCTGGGTCTGGCCTCTCTCTGGCGATGCGGGAAGGAACGGGGAGACGAGGCGATGGATCGGGCGAGCACCGTGCGAGCAGATCGAGCAGGGCTCTCCCTGGTTCGACGCGCGGTGTGGGTGGCGGCGGATGGGAATTTATATCGGGCCTAGTGGCTGCTAGGGTTAGGTCTGGTGCGGGCTGGGCCTGCGGGTTAGTTGGCCTAGGGAGGCCTAGTAGAGAGAGAGAGAGGGCTTAGGTGGGCTGACGGATGATAGAGAGGCCCAGAAGGCCAGATAGGCTGAACTCCTCTCTCTCATATCTGAAACAGGAAGAAAAAAAATAACAAAGAAGAGAAGAAAAAGGAAGGTGGTGTTAGGGGAAGAAATTGGACAAGCGGATAATTTTCTTGGGCTCACAAAAATGTGAGGAATTTAAATAAAATGGCAAGAGGATTTTTGGAGAACAATAGATTCGCACATGTTGAATTTAATTCAACATGTTTGAATTTTGAGACCCATTCGAAAGGACTCTAAATGGGCTGAGATTTTTAGAGGAGCCTCGATAAAAGGGATGAGAAAATATTGGCAAGGTTTGAAGATCAAACTCGAAGAGGAATAGACATGGAAAATATTTTGCACGTGTGCTATGGGTGATTCCAAAGATGGAATATTTAATATAGCTCCCTACTATTGGGAGGGTATGTTATAAAGAGAAGTCACCAGGTGAATTCCCTCGGTTTAAATGGATCAAAGATCCATGCCATTTATTTAGTTGAGTTGTAAAAGATTTATGAGAAGATGGCATGGTGACATGATGCAATGCACATGATGCAAAGGGGAATGGAACAAGCAAAACAAAACACATGACGAAACCCGGAATCCATGGAAGGCATCTGAATCTCTGGTCTTGGGGCGTCACAGTGGCCACGAGGCAGGGGGCGCGCCTACCCCCATGGGCGCACCCTCCCCCCTCGTGGGCCCCTCGTGGCTCCATAGACCTACTTCTTCCTCCTATATATGTTCATATACCCTGAATACATCTAGGAGCACCACGAAACCCTATTTCCACCGCCGCAACCTTCTGTACCCAAGAGATCCCATCTTGGGGACTTTTCCGGAGCTCCGCCAGAGGGGGCATCGATCACGGAGGGCCTCTACATCAACTCCATGGCCCATCCGATGATGTGTGAGTAGTTTACTTCAGACGTTTGGGAGATGGCTTCTTCTCTCTCTTTGAATCTCAATACAAAGTTCTCCTCGATCTTCTTGGAGATCTATTCGATGTAACTCTTTTTGCGGTGTGTTTGTCGAGATCCGATGAATTGTGGGTTTATGATCAAGATTATCTATGAACAATATTTGATTCTTCTCTGAAATCTTTTATGTATGATTGGTTATCTTTGCAAGTCTCTTCGAATTATCAGTTTGGTTTGGCCAACTAGATTGATCTTTCTTGCAATGGGAGAAGTGCTTAGCTTTGGGTTTATTCTTGCGGTGATCGATCCCAGTGACAGAAAGGGAAATGACACGTATTGTATTTTTGCCATCGAGGATAAAAGGATGGGGTTTATATCATATTGCTTGAGTTTATCCCTCTACATCATGTCATCTTACCTAATGTGTTACTCTGTTCTTATGAACTTAATACTCTAGATGCATGCTGGATAGCGGTTGATGTGTGGAGTAATAGTAGTAGATGCAAGCAGGAGTCGGTCTACTTGTCACGGACGTGATGCCTATATACATGATCATGCCTAGATATTCTCGTAATTATTCGCTTTTCTATCAATTGCTCGACAGTAATTTGATCACCCACCTTAATACTTATGCTATCTTGAGAGAAGCCACTAGTGAAACCTATGGCCCCTGGGTCTATTCTCTAGTATATTAATCTCCGGTCAACAAGTTATTTCTGGCACCGTTTATTTTGCAATCTTTACTTTCAATCTATATCATAAAAATACCAAAAATATTTATCTTATCATTATTATCTCTATCAGATCTCACTCTCGTAAGTGACCATGAAGGGATTAACAACCCCTTTATCGTGTTGGTTGCGAGGTTCTTATTTGTTTGTGTAGGTACGAGGGACTTGCGTGTAGTCTCCTACTGGATTGATACCTTGGTTCTCAAAAACTGAGGGAAATACTTACCCTACTTTGATGCATCATCCTTTCCTCTTCAAGCGAAAACCAATGCAGTGATCAAGAGGTAGCAATATGTCATCCATTTTTACTGAAGTACTCTATGAAGTACTCTATGAAGTGATTCACGGTAGATCTTTGAATAAAAAGCATGATTGCAATGATGATAGTATAAATTCTATTAATTCAAAATTGTGCTTATAATATGCAAAACCCTAGGCTTGGGGATGTTAGTTTTGCTATGTCTACTACTTGTTGCAATGATCATTATTGGGTGATCCTTCTTTTGATCTTAAAATTTTATTTAAGCCCCATGATGAATATGAGATTGATTATAACGTTTGCAATAATATTGAAAGTGGGTTTGGAATAATGTCAACTTTATATCCCACATATTTGGAGAATGTTCAATCTTATGAAGTTTTTGATAAAAGTGGGTTTGGAGAGGTCATGACTTTAGTTAATGTTAACCCCACTATTTTGGAAGAGTGTCAACTTTGCATACATATGGACCGTGTTAAGAATATGTTTTGTGATAGCTATATTGTTGAATTTGCTTATGATCCTACATGTAATTATTATGAGAGAGGAAAATATGGTTGTAGAAATTTTCATGTTACTAAATTACCTCTTGTTATGTTGAGATTGCTATTGTTTCTTTCCGCTTCCTTGCATATGCTAGTTTTTTCTTGCCTTGACAATTTGTTTTCCTATAAGATGCCTATGCATAGATAGTATGTTAGACTTAGATGTGTTTGCCACGTGTTTTATGATGCTCTCTTTGTGCTTCAACTCTTGTCTTTCATGTGAGCATCATTGAAATCTTATGCCTAGCGCTTGTTGGGAGACAACCCAATATCTTTCCTTGCTGTTATTCAATAAATAATTCTTCTAGACTCTGTTTAGATGTGGTTTTATGCTTTTAATTAGTGTTTGTGCCAAGTAGAACCTTTGGGAAGACTTGGGGAAGGTCTTTGCGATCTTGCTGTAAAAAACAGAAACTTTAGAGCTCACGAGATTAGCTACCATTTTTTTACTGGAGAGTGCTATTTAGTTAATTATTTTTTCAAATGATTAACAGATAAATTCCTCACCTTCAGAAATTTATTTTAGAATTTTTGGGGTTCCAGAAGTATTCAAAACCTATAGATTACTACAGACTGTTCTGTTTTTGACAGATTCTATTTTTCGTGTGTTGTTTGCTTATTTTGATGAATCTATGACTAGTATTTGAGTGTATGAACCATAGAGAAGTTGGAATATAGTAGGTTTAACACCAATATAAATAAATAATGATTTCATTACAGTACCTGAAGTGTTGGTTTGGTTTATTTTACTAACGGGGCTCATGAGATTTTCTGTTTAAGTTTTGTGTTGTGAAGTTTTCAAGTTTTGGGTAAAGATTTGATGGATTATGGAACAAGGAGTGGCAAAAGCCTAAGCTTGGGTATGCCCATGGCACCCCAAGGTAAAATTCAAGGACAACCAAAGGCCTAATCTTGGGGATGCCCAAGAAGGCATCCCCTCTTTCGTCTTCTTCTATCAGTAACTTCACTTGAGGCTATATTTTTATTCACCACATGATATGTGTTTTGCTTGGAGCGTCTTGTATGATTTGAGTCCTTATTTTTTAGTTTACCACAATCATCCTTGCTGTATGCACCTTTTGGTAGAGACACACATGAATTGGAATTTATTAGAATACTGTATGTGCTTCACTTATATCTTTTGAGCTAGATAATTTTGCTCTAGTGCTTCGCTTATATCTTTTAGAGCATGGTGGTGGTTTTATTTTATAGAAATTATTGATTGCTCATGCTTCAATTATATTATTTTGAGAGTCCTTTAGAACAGCATGGTAATTTTCTTTGGTTATGAATTTAGTCCTAATATGATAGGCATCCAAGATCGGTATAATAAAAACTTTCATAAAAAGTGCATTGAGTACTAGGAGAAGTTTGATACTTGATAATTGTTTTGAGATATAAAGGTGGTAATATTAGAGTGTGCTAGTTGAGTAGTTGTGAATTTGAGAAATACTTGTGTTGAAGTTTGCAAGTCCCGTAGAATGCATGTATGGTGACCGTTGTGTAACAAATTTGAAACATGAGGTGTTATTTGATTGTCTTCATTATGATTGGCGGTCGGGGACGAGCGATGGTCTTTTCCTACCAATCTATCTCCCTAGGAGAATGCGCTTAATGCTTGGTTTTTGATGACTTTTAGATTTTTGCAATAAGTATGTGAGTTCTTTATGACTAATGTTGAGTCCATGGATTATACGCACTCTCACCCTTCCGTCATTGCTAGCCTCTTCGGTGCCGTGCATTGCCCTTTATCACCTTGAGAGTTGGTGCAAACTTCGCCGGTGCATCCAAAACCCATGATATGATACACTCTGTCACACATAAACCTCCTTATATCTTCCTCAAAACAGCCACCATACCTACCTATTATGGCATTTCCATAGCCATTCCGAGATATATTGCCATGCAACTTTCCACCGTTCCGTTTATCATGACACACATCATCATTGTCATATTGCCTTGCATGATCATGTAGTTGACATCATATTTGTGGCAAAGCCACTGTTCATAATTTTTCATACATGTTACTCTTGATTCATTGCCCTTCCCGGTACACCGCTGGAGGCATTCATATAGAGTCATACTTTGTTCTAGTATCGAGTTGTAATCATTGAGTTGTAAATAAATAGAAGTGTGATGATCATCATTAATAGAGCATTGTCCCAAAAAAGGCCAAAAAAATAAAAGAAAAATAAAAAGAAATAAAAAGGGGCAATGCTACTATCCTTTTTTCCACACTTGTGCTTCAAAGTAGCACCAGGATCTTTATGATAGAGAGTCTCTTGTTTTGTCACTTTCATATACTAGTGGAATTTTTCATTTAGAACTTTGCTTGTATATTCCAACAATGGGCTTCCTCAAATGCCCTAGGTCTTCATGAGCAAGCAAGTTGGATGCACACCCACTTAGTTTCTTTTGTTGAGCTTTCATACATTTATAGCTCTAGTGCATCCATTGCATGGCAATCCCTACTCCTTGCATTGACATCAATTGATGGGCATCTCCCTAGCCCATTCATTAGCCGCGTCGATGCGAGACTTTCTCCTTTTTTGTTTTCTCCACATAACCCCCATCATCATATTCTATTCCACCCATAGTGCTATATCCATGGCTCACGCTCATGTATTGCGTGAAAGTTGAAAAAAGTTTGAGATTACTATAGCGTGATACAATTGCTTGGCTTGTCATCGGGGTTGTGCATGATGAGAGCATTCTTGTGTGATGAAAATGGAGCATGACCAAACTATATGATTTTGTAGGGATGAACATTCTTTTGCCATGTTATTTTGAGAAGACATAATTGCTTAGTTAGTATGCTTGAAGTATTATTATTTTTATGTCAATATTAGACTTTTGTCTTGAATCTTTTGGATCTGAATATTCATGCCACAATAAAGAGAATTACATTGAGAATTATGCTAGGTAGCATTCCACATCGAAAATTCTGTTTTTATCATTTACCTACTCGAGGACGAGCAGGAATTAAGCTTGGGGATGCTTGATACGTCTCCAACGTATCTATAATTTTTTATTGTTCCATGCTATTATATTGTCTGTTTTGGATGTTAATGGGCTTTATTTTACACTTTCATATTATTTTTGGGACTAACCTACTAACCCCAGGCCTAATGCAAATTGCTTTTTTTTGCCTATTTTAGTGTTTCGTATAAAAGGAATATCAAACGAAATCCAAACGGAATGAAACCTTCGGGAGAGTTATTTTTAGAACAAACGTGATCCAGAGGAATTGGAGTAGACGTCAGGCAACCAACGAGGTGGCCACGAGGCAGGGGGCGTGCCTACCCCCCCGGGCGCGCCCTCCCCCCTCGTGGGCCCCTCGTGGCTCCACCGACCTACTTCTTCCTCCTATATATGTTCATATACCCCGATAACATCCAGGAGCACCACGAAACCCTATTTCCACGGCCACAACCTTCTGTACTCAAGAGATCCCATCTTGGGGCCTTTTCCGGAGCTCCATTGGAGGTGAAATCGATCACGGAGGGCCTCTACATCAACTCCATGGCCCCTCCTATGACGTGTGAGTAGTTTACTTCAGACCTTCGGGTCCATATCTATTAGCTAGATGGCTTCTTCTCTCTCTTTGAATCTCAATACAAAGTTCTCCTCGATCTTCTTGGAGATCTATTCGATGTAACTCTTTTTGAGGTGTGTTTGTTGAGATCTGATGAATTGTGGGTTTATGATCAAGTCTATCTATGAACAATATTTGATTCTTCTCTATAATCTTTTATGTATGATTGGTTATCTTTGCAAGTCTCTTCGAATTATCAGTTTGGTTTGGCCTACAAGATTGATATTTATTGCAATGGGAGAAGTGCTTAGCTTTGGGTTCAATCTTCCGGTGCTCGATCCTAGTGACAGAAAGGGAAACGACACGTATTGTATTGTTGCCATTGAGGATAAAAAGATGGAATTTATATCATATTACTTGAGTTTATCCCTCTACATCATGTCATCTTACCTAATGCGTTACTCTGTTCTTATGAACTTAATACTCTAGATGCATGCTGGATAGCGGTCGATGTGTGGAGTAATAGTAGTAGATGCAGGCAGGAGTCGGTCTACTTGTCACGGACGTGATGCCTATATACATGATCATGCCTAGATATTCTCATAATTATTTGCTTTTCTATCAATTGCTCGACAGTAATTTGTTGACCCACCGTAATACTTATGCTATCTTGAGAGAAGCCACTAGTGAAACCAATGGCCCCTGGGTCTATTCTCCATTATATTAATCTCCTGTCAACAAGTTATTTCTGGCACCGTTTATTTTGCAATCTTTACTTTCAATCTATATCATAAAAATACCAAAAATATTTATCTTATCATTATTATCTCTATCAGATCTCACTCTCGTAAGTGACCGTGAAGGGATTGAGAACCCCTTTATCATGTTGGTTGCGAGGTTGTTATTTGTTTGTGTAGGTACGATGGACTTGCGTGTAGTCTCCTACTGGATTGATACCTTGGTTCTCAAAAACTGAGGGAAATACTTAAGCTACTTTGCTGCATCACCCTTTCCTCTTCAAGGGAAAACCAATGCAGTGCTCAAGAGGTAGCAATATGTCATCCATTTTTACTTCCTTTGGTTTTTGCACATATGACACTTGTATACACGAGTAACTTTCATAGTTCATAAAATATAAATCCAAAATATTATCATAAGAGTAGAAGGCACGCAAGTATTGCATCTCAGTTTGCACATATAAGCGAAGCTCTTATTCATATCAAAAGATTGACAATGTTCGTTATTAAGCCATCCCAACATTGATGAATAAACCTTACTTGCATCAAATTTACATGCTACAACATGCTTAAATAATCATCACCAAGATTATAGGTCTTATCAAAATGATTAAACATTGGTTCTTTCACATCAACAGTTAATTCAATGGGTGCACTCAAAATTGTTGTTATTTCAGCTGTTTGATCACATGATGCATTCATGACAGTAACACGATTCTCTAAATTAGGTGGTGTGCTCAAATCAATGTCTAAATCAACACATGATGTATTCAAGTTAACTAGGCATGCATCATTCTCATGTGAAAGTGGAAAATCTGTACCTTTGTCCTTACCTCTTATGATCAACTCAGATGATGTGGGCACTCTCGGTGGTGATGTGTCACACGGTGGAGATGATGTAGTCCTCACAACCACGGATGTGGTTGTCATAGTTCGCCTAGTAGCTGAAGAAACATCTATGTCGACACTTGAAATGTGCACCTTGCGCTTGTTCTCCTTGTGGGCAACACATCATTTTATTTTCTGTTCAGTTTTGCAAGCAAGACTAAACCAACGGTCCATAGGATAACACTCTTCATGAATTAGTATCCACGACAAGAAATATGTCAACTTGTGACCTTCTCTCAGTGATCCCAGTTGAATTTTTTGTAAATCCACTGCCATTTCGCTTGGAAGGGATCAAACCCTGAAATTGCCTTACACCAAATGGTCATAAAGCAGACAAGAGTGGTCGATGACCTTATTTCTACCTGATTATGACCAATATAAATGGTCATGAGGTTGTGAATGTGGATGCATTGGTACTTAAGGTGTCGCTCAAGGTAGGCTTGGGCCTCGGTAGAACGAGGCCACCTCCTTTTAAAAAAAAACCCGTGTGCCATGTAGGCCTCGGCCCATCCAGGAAGAAAATGTGGGATGCCCTCATATTATTAAAAATACATATATTCGGCCAAATGGAAATGGGAAAATAACAAGTTTCTCATTATTACCATTTGGTAAGGATGGTCAGTTATCTGAAAAAAATATTCATTATTGTCTAAAAACAGGTTTTTCATTGTATAACTCTAAAATGGTTTTTCCATATAGAAAAATCTCGAAACCAATTAAAAAATATAAAATTATAAGAATATGAAAATAATGAACTCATTCATGAAACTTGCTATATGGTTTAGCAATTAGAAAACTAAACGTGTAATTCAAAAAATGTTAATGTTAATAGGTATTTCAAAAAATGTAATTATTTGTTTAAAAAACTAAATTTGTGTATTTGAAAATTTTATGCATATAAAAATGATAATCATAAATAATATTAGATATGTATAAAAAAGTTTCATGTGTATGCAAAAATAGTCATCAGTACGTATATATAGGGATTGACTATTGGTCACCCTCGGTGAGAAATAGTTATTCTTCACCCACCTCTATTTTAACATCTATGCAGCGTAATTTTACGTTTCGTAAATTATGTCTTATTTTAGACATAAAAAGAGAACGTAAGAGAACCTATAATTGTTGTAAAAACTATTTTATGTTACGTAAAATTACAAATGTAAAAATATAGTGTAAAATGTACATAAAATACAATTTTTTTGACCTATATTATTTTTGTTATGCCAAATTTTATGTAGTAAATAAATATGAATGTAACTTTTTGTATTTCGAATGTAATTTATTTATGAAATGATCGTAAGATTGCCACTGGTGAACAATAACTTATTCCGCACCCTGGACGATGAATAGTAACATATATATATATATATATATATATATATATATATATATATATATATATATATATATATATATGGAAAAGTAGATAAGAAAACAAGATTTTCAAAAAATGTTAATCATGTATTTAAATTTTTCTAACCAATATCAACAATGTTTTATATGCATACAAAAATGTAGAATGTGTAAAAACAAATATAGAAATCAAAACATATGCATGAAAAGATGTTTTTTTGTTGGCAATATATGAAAATATGTTAATCGTGTAACTGAAAAAAGTTAAACATATATAAACAATATGTACAATGTGTCTTAAAAATGTAGACATGTGTTCAAAATATTAGACATCAAAATATTTATTAAATTTTTAATGATGTAACTAAAAACCGTTTAATATCTATAAAAATGTTTCTAGTGTACACAAATTTGTTCATAAAATGTGGTCTAATCTTCTTGAAAAATGTAGAAGTTTTTTTACAACAAATATTTGTTAGGTTCTTCTCAAAAAACTCATTTTGGGAACTCGAAAAATGGAAAAAAATGAATATGTGGAAATTTGTCTTTTTGATGAGAGGTGGTTCAAAAACATTTTACACCCAACCATCTAGTCAATTGAACATTCAATATGGCCTAGTATTTTAGAAATTTGATTCGGTCCAATTTTGCAAGTAGGTTCTTCACAAAAAACCTCATTTGGGCCACTAAAGAAATTGAAAATTGATTTTTTTTCCAAAGAAAATAAAAACTCCCTTAGGAAACATTGTTCATCATTGCAAGATGCACCCTTGTGCACTATATGAGATCATTTGAGCAAACTATGCCATGAATGTGGCCTTAATATTGATCATTTGGCTTGAAAGTCCTAGATCTCCACACGTGATAGCTCATTTCTGAGAACACTTTTTAAAATAATTGTCGTATTACAAGTTTATTATCTTTCCTGGGAACTTGGCCACATATAATGACACAATGTGAAGGTTTTCCATCTTTTGATTTTTTGCATTTTTCATGCCCGTTTCAAAATGCGGTCAAAATGGTGGGCATGACCGTTCCTAGCTAGTGGTTGAATCTTGGAAAACTTTTGGTGTTTATCTGATTAAATAGATACTTTTGTACCTAAAAATGATTTTTGTGAAAAATAAATAGCAAAGTATGACCCGCTTCCTACTAAATCGGTGGAAATTTGCCTTTTTCACGAGAGGTGGATAAAAGCTTTTGACACCCAACCAATTGGTCAATTGTGCACTAAATATGGCCTAGTATTTTATAAAATTGATTTGGTCCAATTTTGCAACAATTATTTGGTAGGTTCTTCACAAAAAAACTCATTTTGGGCGCTCAAAAAATGGAAAATGATTTATTCGTCCAAAGAAAATGAAAACTTCCTTAGGCAACATTGTTTGCAATTCCAATATGCACCCTTGGGCACAATATGAGATCATTTGAACAAACTATGCCATGAATGTGGCCATAAGATTGATCATTTGGCTTGAAAGCCATTGATCTCCACACATGATAGCTCGTCTCTGAGAACATTTTTTAAAAATAATTGTTGTATTACAAGTTTATTACTTTTCCTGGGAACTTCGCCAAATATAATGACACAATGCAAAATTTTTCCATTTTTTGATTTTTTTAAATTGTCATGCCCGTTTCAAAATGCGGTCAAAACAGCGGGGATGACCGTTCCTAGCTAGTGGTTGAATCTTGGAAATTTTTTGGTGTTTCTCTGATTAAATAGATATTTCTGTACCTAAAATAATTTTAGGGAAAAATAAATCACAAACTATGAGGCAGCTGTAGTTCAAATTTGACCCGCTTCCTACTGAATGGGCGAAAATTTGTTTTTTTCATGAGAGGTGGATAAAAGCTTTTGACAACCAACCATTTGGTCAAGTGTGCATTAAATATGGCCTTGTATTTTAGAAAAATGATTTGGTCCAATTTTGCAACAATTATTTGGTAGGTTCTTCACAAAAAATCTTATTTGGGGTGTTGGAAAAATGGAAAATGATTTTTTTGTCCAAAGAAAATGAAAACTTCCTTAGGCAACATTGTTTGCCATTCCAATATGCACCCTTGTGCACAATATGATATCATTTGAACAAACTATGCCATGAATGTGGCCATAAGATTGATCATTTGGCTTGAAAGCCATTGATCTCCACACATGATAGCTCGTTTCTAAGAACACTTTTTTAAAATAATTTCCCTATTACAAGTTCATTATTTTTCTTGGGAACTTCGCCACATATAATGACACAATGTGAGGATTTTCCAGTTTTTTGATTTTTTTTTGAATTTGTCATGCCCGTTTCAAAATGCGGTCAAAACGGCGGGCATGACCGTTCCTAGCTAGTTGTTGAATCTTGGAAAACTTTTATTGTTTTTCTGATTAAATAGATACTTTTTTACCTAAAAATGGTTTTTGGAAAAAAAATAGCAAACTATGAGGCAGTTGCAGTTCAAATTTGACCCGCTTCCTTCTGAATTGGCGGAAATTTGTTATTTTCATGAGAGGTGGATAAAAGCTTTTGACACCCAAACATTTGGTGAATTGTGCATTAAATATGGCATAGTATTTTAGAAAATTGGTTTGGTCCAATTTTGCAACAATTATTTGGTAGGTTCTTCACAGAAAAAACTCATTTTGGGCGCTCGAAAAATGGAAAATGATTTTTTTGTCCAAAGAAAATGAAAACTTCCTTAGGCAACATTGTTTGCCATTCCAATATCCACCCTTGTGCACAATATGAGATCATTTGAATGAACTATGCCATGAATGTGGCCATTAGATTGATCATTTGGCTTGAAGGCCATTGATCTCCACACGTGAGAACTCGTTTCCGAGAACACTTTTTTTTAAATAATTGTCGTATTACAAGTTTATTATTTTTCCTGGTAACTTGGCCACATATAATGACACAATGCAAAGGTTTATCAATTTTTTGATTTTTTTGAATTTTTCATGCCCATTTCAAAATGCGGTCAAAATGGCGGGCATGACCGTTCCTAGCTGGGTTGAATCTTGAAAACCTTTTGGTGTTTCTCCGATTAAATAGATATTTATGTTCCTACAAATGATTTTTGGAAAAAATAAAAAGCAAACTATACGGTGGCTGCAATTCAAATTTGACCCGCTTCCTACTAAATCGACAGAAATTTGGCTTTTTCATGAGAGGTGGATCAAAGCTTTCGCACCCAACCATTTGGTCAATTGTGCATTAAATATGGCCTAGTGATGAGGACATCAATACCATTGTTACACCCACAGCCCCTACTGTTACATATACTGGACCAATTACTAGAGCTCGCGCACGCCAATTAAATTACCAGGTACTTTCGTTTCTTGGTAATGATTCTAATGTTCATGAGATTATGATGCTGCCTAAATTGGATACATTTGTTTTGCTTACAAATGAAGGGCCTAGCTTGGAGAAGGATGAACATTGGAGCAAGAACACACATGGAGTTGATGGCATGCGCAAGGGGATCAAGAACGGAGTTACAAGTGATGATTTCAGGACTTTAAAGCCGCCATAAAGAGTGCATGAAGCCTTGGACGAAATATACAAGATGCCACTTCATAATATTCGTCCATAGGCTATTCTAGGTGCTGCGTACCTTATTAATGGGCCAGGCCCATGTAATTTCGAAATACTTAAGTATAGGCTATTTTTAGAGTCCGTATGTGTGGGGAAACAAGAGTTAGGGTTGGTTTCGCACCCCACCCTCAAGGGCCACGAAATTCCCCCCTCTTCCTCCATATATACAACCCTTAGGGCGTCGTTTAGACTTTGGGTTTTGTTTAGATCAAAAGTTCGCCATAGCTGCAACTTCGCGTACTTCGTTTGTGTCCAACGATCAGACCAAGACGTCACAGAAGCCCACCTTGATCAATAAAGCTTTCATCTTATATTCGCAATATCCAGATTGCAATCTCAGTTTCTTGCTTGTTCTTCGTTTGCTCGCAGGAAACAGACCCTCGTGGTCAGGTTGATCGTGCTCCGGCGTGGTCAATAACCCTCGGAAGTTGGTTTAGCGATTGCTAAGGCGCGACGTCTCGCACGTTCGTAGTCGGATCGTCAAAGTCGACTCCCACAGAAAACGATAGCCACCATCTCATCGAAACATCGGGACCCTCGCCTCTATCACCTAGTATTTTATAAAACTGGTGTGGTACAATTTTGCAACAAATATATGGTAGCTCCTTCACAAAAAACTCATTTTAGGCACTCGAAAAATTAAAAATGAATTTTTCGTCCAAAGAAAATGATTTTTTCATGCAAAGAAAATGGAAACTCCCTTTGGAAGCATTATTTGACATTCCAATATGCACACTTTTGCATAGTGTGAGATCATTTTAACAAACTATGCCATAAATCTGGTCAAATTTGTCGGTATGAACGTTCTTATCTAGGTGTGGAATCTTGTGAAACTTTTGGTGTTTTGGTCAAATCTGTGATGAAATAGATATTCTGAGTTGGTAGGTTCAATTTTGCAACAAAGAGTTGGTAGGTTCTTTACAACAAAATCGATAATGAAAATGCTTTTTTTCGTGCAAAAAATACTTATATTTCAATCAATTAAGACCAATTGAGATGGTCATAAGATTGTCAAAGCGTTTACTGCGTTTTGATTGGTCCATAGGCTTCTCACACGGATCATGCATTGTACACCGTCGGATATTTCCGGATCCGACGGCAGCCCTCACCCCCTCATGGCCTAACCCTCTCACCTTAACCCTCTCCCCAACCCTAACCCTCTCCCTCCCTTATATCTCAATCCGCCGCCTCCCCTGTCCCTACCACCATGTAGCCCAACCAAATCTGCGACCGTCCTCTACCCAGATCCCTCCCTGCTCTGGCGAGCCCCCCATGAACCGTCTGCAGGCGGGAAGCCCAGTCTACAGGCGGTAGCAGCACGGGCTTCACCTCTCCGGGCGGTGTCTCCCCCTTCCACCATCGCTCCCCCTCCACCTCCTTCACGGCCTCCCTCTCGGGCACCGCTGCCGGCATCGGGGGCATCTCCAATGCCCGCACAGCTCGTCAAAACCATAGATGCCATCGCCGCCACCCCTCGCACCATGGTCGGCCCCTGCATTGACTTTCCACACCTCCCTGTGCTCAAGTGGCTCCTGCCCTCCACTACCTGGATCCGCGTAGCCCCATCCGCATCCCCACCCACCTCTTGCCGCCATCCACTCTTGCCGCCGCCATCCACCACCTCGTACCACGCCACCGGCCACCATCCACTCTCACGTGTGCATGACCTCCTCTCTCTTCGCGACTGCTCCATGTATGTCACCTGATTTCGTCAAGCCCCGGCATCTCCCGCCGGCGCACAACACCGCGCCGAGCTTGCCTCGTTCTGCTATGTTCTCTTCTCCCGCTGGATCCGCCGTGTCCGGTGAGTTCATCCCCATCCCCCTCCTTCCTCCTATCTCTCCCTTCCCTCTCTAATCTCCTGTCTTAAATTATCTTCTTTTGTAGCAGTAGAGGAGCGGTGTGACGTCCGGATAATTAAGCTACAGTAATCCCCTACTGATGTCAGGTCATCACATTACTGTTGCTAATCCTCATTTGATCCATGGCCTAATTCAAATTCAAGTTCAAATTAAAGTCCAAATTCAAATTTCTCCAACATGCACAATAAAATGTTCAAAGTGTGGAAAATATTACTTAACTAATTATGATGGTGGACCAACATTTTTGCAAAGTGCTTAAATTACCTAATCTAACTATAACAGTGACTAAAAACTTTTATTAAACGTTTTTTATTATAATAATAGAAAACTATTTTATTGAAACCTCAATCTATTTGTGGCAGTGGCATAAACTGCTATTGTTGATTTAGAGGCTAGTTATATATTTTATAAAGTTAAAAATAAAATAGGGAAAGGCCACAACCCCCCTGCCCCCTGGGCCTAGCCCACCTGAGTGGCCCACTTCCCCTCTCCACCGGTCGTCTTCCCTGTTCCCCCGACCCCTCCGCTATAGGGGTGAGCACCCACCAGACCGCCTCGCCGGCGACGCCCCCCGCAAGGATAAGGACGCCAGCAACCCCCACTCTCCCAAAATATCTCACTACCCCCACCCGATCCAGATCCACCTCTCCCCTCTCTTCTCGCTCGATCCCTAGCTCGGCTACACGAGCTCGTCGCCACCAATCACCATCGACATGGCCACCGTCCACGCCGCACCTCGCTAGCGTGTCCCCAAGCACCATCGTCGTCGACTACGTCGTCTCAGCAAGCCGTTGCGGGCAGGATCCACTGCATCGCCGCCCCCGTCTTCTTCTTCCTTGGCCCCGATGATCGTCGTCGTTGATTCCGGCAACGTCGAGCCGTCCCCGAGCATGCTGAACTGCTCTTCCTCTCCGCTGTGAGCTCTTGCATGAAACCCCTCTCTGATAGAGGCAAAGGTGTCCTGATGTTTCGATGAGATAGATATCGTTTTCCGTGGGAGTCGACTTTGATGATCCGACTATGAACGTGCGAAGACGTCGCGCCTTAGCAATCGCTAAACCAACTTCCATGGGTTATTGACCACGCCGGAGCATGATCAACATGACCACGAGGGTCTATTTCCTGCGAGCAAACGATGAACAAGCAAGAAACTAAGATTGCAATCTAGATATTGCGAATATAAGATGAAAGCTTTATTGATCATGGTGGGGTTCTGTGTCGCCTTTGTCTGGTCGTTGAACACAAACGAAGTACGCGACGTTGCAGCTATGGCGAACTTTAATCTAAACAAAACCCCCAAAGTCTAAATGATGCCCTAAGGGCTGTATATATGGAGGAAGAGGGGGGGGGGGGGATTTCGTGGCCCTTGGAGGAGGGGTCCGAAACCAACCCTAACTCTTGTTTCCCCACAGATACGGACTCTTAAAACAACCTATACTTAAGTATTTCAAAAATACATGGGCCTGGCCCAATAATAAGGTGACACAGCACCTAAAATAGCTTCTAGACAAAATTGATGAAGTGGCATCTTGTATATTTTGTCCAAGGCTTCATGCACTCCTTATGGTGGCTTCAAAGTCCTGAAATCATCACTTGTAACTCAGTTCTTGATCCCCTTGCACATGCCATCATCTCCATGCTTGAACTTGTTCCAAGGTTCATCTTTCTTGTCCAAGCTAGGCCCTTCATTTGTAAGCAAAACAAATGTATCCAATTTAGGCAGCATCATATTGTCATGAACATTAGAATCGTTACCAAGAAACGAAAGTACCTGATAATTCAATTGACATGCGCGAGCTCTAGTAATTGGTCCAGTATGTATAGCAGCAGGGGCTGTGGGTGTAACAATGGTATTGATGTCCTCATTATCCTCCCCTTCTTGATATGAAGTCGTCCTCGACGGAAGCTCATCTTCCTCACCCAAATAAGGCTTCAAATCTGCAATGTTAAAAGTGGGACTAACCCCAAAATCTGCAGGCAACTCAAGTTAATATGCATTATCATTTATTTTCTCTAACACTTTAAAAGGACCATCAGCACGTGGCATTAGCTTTGATTTGCGCAAATTAGGAAATCTATCCTTATACAAATGTAACCAAACAAGATCTCTAGGTGCAAACACAACATGTTTTCTACCCTTATCTCCAGGAAGTTTATATTAAGCATTCATACGCTCAATGTTTTCCTTAGTTAACTCATGCATTTTTAAAATCAATTCAGCACGTTCTTTAGCATCAAAATTAACCTTCTCCGAAGATGGAATAGGCAACAAATCAATAGGTGCACGAGGTAGGAAACCATACACAATTTCAAAAGGGCACATCTTAGTAGTAGAATGTAATGAACGATTATAAGCAAATTCAATATGAGGCAAGCATTCTTCCCACATTTTCTTGTTATTCTTCAAGACAGCCCTAAGCATAGTAGACAATGTTCTACTGACTACTTCAGTTTGTCCATCAATTTGGGGGTGACAAGTAGTACTGAAAAGCAGTTTAGTCCCCAACTTAGCCCATAAACATCTCCAAAAGTGGCTAAGAAATTTAGTATCACGATCTAAAACAATAGTATTTGGCACACCATGCACGCGAATAATTTCACGAAAGAACAAATCAGCAACATTAACAGCATCATCGCTTTTATGACATGTATAAAGTGTGCCATTTTCAAGAACCTATCCATGACAAGAAATATGATATCCCTCCCCTTTTTTGTTCGAGGTAAACCTCAAACAAAGTCCATAGATATATCCTCCCAAGGAACACTAGGTACAGGCAAAGGCATATATAAACCATGAGGATTGAGTCGTGACTTAGCTTTTTGACATGTAGTGCAGCGAGCAACAAAACGCTCAACATCCGGTCTCATCTTTGGCCAAAAGAAATGTGTAGCAAGTATATCCTCCGTCTTCTTGACGCCAAAGTGTCCCATTAATCCTCCTCCATGCGCCTCCTACAACAACAAAAGTCGAACGGAGCTAGCTGGAATGCATAGCTTGTTAGCACGAAACACAAATCCAACGTTAAGAACGAACTTGTTCCAAGTTCTCCCTTCCTTACAATTCTGTAATACATCTTTAAATTCAGCATCATGCACATATTGATCTTTGATGGTCTCCAAACCAAATATTTTAAAGTCAAGTTGTGAAAGCATAGTATAGCGACGAGACAATGCATCAGCAATAACATTTTCTTTACCCTTCTTGTGTTTAATGACATAAGGGAAAGTCTCAGTGAATTCAACCCATTTAGCATGTCTACGGTTCAGTTTTGCTTGACTTTTAATGTGTTTCAAAGATTCATGATCAGAATGTATAACAAATTCCTTGGGCCATAAATAATGTTGCCATGTTTCTAAGGTCCGAACAAGAGCATATAATTCTTTATCATAAGTAGAATAGTTCAGACTAGGCCCACTTAATTTTTCAGAAAAGTATGCAACAGGTTTTCCATATTGTAATAATACACCTCCTAATCCAATTCCACTAGCATCACATTCAAGCTCAAAAGTCTTATTGAAATTAGGAAGTTGGAGTAAAGGAGCATGTGTCAACTTATCTTTCAATACCGTGAAGGCTTCGTCCTGTGCGGTACCCCAAACAAAAGGCACATCCTTCTTTGTAAGCTCGTTGAGAGGTGTAGCAATGGTGCTGAAATCTCTCACAGAACGCCTACAAAAACCAGTGAGGCCAAGGAAACTCCACACTTGTGTGACCGTTTTGGGCTGCGGCCAACTCTCAATAGCGTCAATCTTGGCTTTATCAACGTCAATTCCCTGTGGAGTAACAACATAGCCAAGAAAAGATACTCGGTCGGTGCAAAAGGTGGACTTTCCAAGGTTACCAAACAAACGTGCATCACGTAGAATAATAAAAACATCACGTAAATGTTCCAAATGTTCCTCCAAAGATTTGCTATAAATCAATATGTCATGAAAGTAAACTACCACAAATCATCCCATGAAAGCACGTAAAACTTTGTTCATTAACGTCATGAAAGTACTAGGTGCATTAATTAACCCAAAAGGCATAACTAACCACTCATATAATCCAAACTTAGTTTTAAATGTTGTTTTCCATTCATCTCCCAATTTCATACGAATTTGATGGTATCCACTACGAAAATCAACTTTGCAGAATATTGAAGAGCCACTCAATTCATCAAGCATATCATCTAGCCTAGGAATAGGATGACGATAACGAATAGTAATATTATTAATGATTCTACAATCAACGGACATACGCGACGTACCATCCTTTTTTGGCACTAAAATGATAGGAACAACACAAGGACTAAGGGATTCGTGTATATAACCTTTGTCGAGCAGTTCTTGTACTTGACGCATAATCTCCTTCGTCTCCTCTGGGTTGGTACGGTATGGTGCATGGTTGGGTAATGATGCACCGGGAATTAAGGCAATTTGATGCCCAATCCCTCGAATAGGTGGTAATCCCAGTGGCACGTCTTCTGGAAAGACGTCAGCGAACTCCTGCAAAATGTTAGTGACAGCAGGAGGCAAAGAGGAAGGCACATCCTCGAATGAAAATAATGCCTCTTTGCACACAAAAGCATAGCAAATAGATTTGCTGAAATCTAGCTCATCAGTATCAGATTTTGTGGCAAGTAAACATGCACTTTTCAATTTAATTTCAGAAGCAACACTAGCTGGTTTATTATTAGGTTTCATTTGTTGCTCAAATTCTTTTGCCACAATCTGATTTTCACTCTTATTTTTCTCCTATTTTGCTTTATTAGCTCTATTAATTTCATCTTTCAAAATGGAGTCAGGAGTCATAGCAAGCAAAGTAATATTTTTATCCTTATGAACAAGAGTATACTGATTGTTTCTACCATGGTGTATAGAATTTTTATCAAATTGCCATGGTCTACCAAGTAATAAGGAACATGCTTGCATAGGTACCACATCACAGTCAACATAATCAGCATATGTAGAGATACTAAAATGCACACGAACAGTACGTGTTACCTTAACCTTGCCGCTGTTGTTGAACCATTGGATGTAGTAAGGATGTGGATGTGGTCGTGTGGTGAGAGATAGCTGCTCCACCATCTCCATGCTAGCCAAGTTGTTGCAGGTCCCTCCATCTATTATGACGCGAACAGAACGTTCCTTCACAACTCCCTTTGTATGAAACAAATTATGCCTCTGATTTTGCCCAGCTTGTGTGACCTGCACACTCAAAACACGTTGAGCAACTAAACATTCATACCTGTCAGCATCTTCAGGAGCCATGTATTGCGTCTCATGATCAGAATCATCTCCACCGTGTTCTTCCCGTGTAATAAGAGCCAAAGTCTCCTCATCATAGTCACTAGCGGACTCATACCCACCATCCTCAGTAGCAATCATCACACGCTGAGATTTGCATTCTCTCGCAAAATGTCCTCTTCCCTTACAACGACGACAAATAATATCACTTGTGTGCCCAGTTGATGCCATGGAAGAAGAAGAACACTGCGCAGACCCAGGAGGTGTGCTCTTGGCAGATAGTGGTGGTTGTGCCTGCTTTCTTGTATCACGGTTGGGGGTGGCACCTGATGGAGGTGCTGGTGTAGTGGAAGTAGAGGATGCACGTGGTATCCATGATGAAGATCGACCTGCAGAAAAGTTAGTTCGCGCCAATGCCTGTCGATCCTGCACTTCACGTTCAGCTTTACAATCAAGGTGGAATATACGAGTGATATTAGTATACTCCTTATACTCTAGAATGGTCTGAATCTCTCTATTTAATCCACCCATAAAACGTGCAAGCATAGCTTCATTCTCCTCAACAATACCACATCTAATCATGCCAGTTTGTAATTCCTGATAATATTCTTCTACAAAAAATTTTCCTTGTCTTAAACGCTGCCATTTTTGAAGTAATTCACGTTGGTAATATGGTGGAACCCAACGAGTACGCATAGCAGTTTTCAAAGCAGCCCAAGTAGCTGGAATAGGATATAATCTACAATGCTCAGACCACCAAACACATGCAAAACTAGTGAATGCACAAACAGCAGTAGGAACACGTCTCTCCTCAGGATATTGTAAACATGTAAATCATTGTTCAGTTTCTAACTCCCAAGTAAGATATATATCATGATAGAGGCAAAGGTGTCCCGTCTTTCGATGAGATGATGGATATCGCTTTTTGGTGGCAGTCGACTTTGATGATCCGACTACGAACGTGCGAGGATGTCGCGCCTTAGCAATCGCTAAACCAACTCCGAGAGGTTATTGACCACGCCGGAGCACGATCAACCTGACCATGAGGGTCTGTTTCCTGCGAGCAAATGAAGAACAAGCAAGAAACTGAGATTGCAATCTGGATATTGCGAATATAAGATGAAAGCTTTATTGATCAAGGTGGGGTTCTGTGACGCCTTTGTCTGGTCGTTGAACACAAACGAAGTACGCGAAGTTGCAGCTATGGCGAACTTTTAATCTAAACAAAACCCGAAGTCTAAACGATGCCCTAAGGGCTGTATATATGGAGGAAGAGGGGGGGAATTTCGTGGCCCTTGGTGGAGGGGTCCGAAATCAACCCTATCTCTTGTTTCCCCACACATACGTACTCTAAAAATAGCCTATACTTATGTATTTCGAAATTACATGGGCCTGGCCCAATAATAAGGTGATGCAGCACCTAAAATAGCCTCGGGACGAAATTTATGAAGTGGCATCTTGTATATTTCGTCCAAGGCTTCATGCACCCATTATGGTGGCTTCAAAGTCCTGAAATCATCACTTGTAACTCCGTTCTTGTTCCCCTTGCGCATGCCATCATCTCCATGCTTGTTCTTGCTCCAATGTTCATCCTTCTCCAAGCTAGGCCCTTCATTTGTAAGCAAAACAAATGTATCCAATTTAGGCAGCATCATATTCTCATGAACATTAGAATCATTACCAAGAAACGAAAGTACCTGGTAATTTAGTTGGCGTGCACGAGCTCTAGTAATTGGTCCAGTATGTATAGCAGCAGGGCTGTGGGTGTAACAATTGTATTGATGTCCTCATCATCCTCCCCTTCTTGAAATGAAGTCGTCCTCGACGGAAGTTCATCTTCCTCACCCAAATAAGGCTTCCAATCTGCAATGTTAAAAGTGGGACTAACCCCAAAATCTGCAGGCAGCTCAAGTTTATATGCATTATCATTTATTTTCTCTAATACCTTAAAGGGATCATCAGCACGTGGCATTAACTTTGATTTGCGCAAATCAGGAAATCTATCCTTACGCAAATGTAACCAAACATCATCAAACCAACAAATCACAAAAAAATTGGGGCTATTTTTGGTGGGGATTTTCGAATTTAGGACGAAATCAAGCAAAAGAAGGCTAGAAAACGATGGGGGGGCTCCGAAATTGTGATCAACGTGGCTCATACCAAGATGATGGTATCAAGAGACAAGCTGGCTCTGATACCAAGATGATGTAGGGTAGAACCCTAGTGGCCCGATCTTTCACGAAAGGAGCCGATCCCGCGAAGAACGCGAAGAACATGAGTGGAACACAAGAGAACACTCAAACCAACAAGTATGATCACACATGTGCTAGATCCATGAACACAAAGGGACATCCAAGATCCAAAGTCAACAACGGACGATACAAGAGGTAACCGGTTCTTCTCCGTGAGGAGGTCTTGAATCCACGGGGGGATCTTCCCTTAGAAAGGGGGCT
Organism: Triticum aestivum; assembly: GCF_018294505.1. Lineage (NCBI taxonomy): Eukaryota > Viridiplantae > Streptophyta > Magnoliopsida > Poales > Poaceae > Triticum > Triticum aestivum. The sequence continues at coordinate 326,746,512 of NC_057800.1, forward strand.
TGAATCCAAGGGGATCTTCTCCGAAGAGGCTGCAGTCTCTCGCACGGAGGAGATCTGATATGGATGAGCGTAGCTCTATCTCTCAAATGAGCTAAACCAATGCTAACCTTAGAAAGGAGGTGGAGGTGGTCTATTTATAGTCTTAGCCACGAAGGGGTAAGTGGGAGAGGTGTACAAGGCCAAAGACCCGCGGCTGCACACATGCAGGTACAGGACGTCCGGTGGCTCAGGACGGACCGGACGTCCGGCGCGCGTCGGACGTCCGCTGATTCTTCTCGGGACAGGTGGCACCGGATTTCCAGTAAGTGTCAGACGTCCGGTGCCTGGGACTTGTCGGACACCCGGTGTCGTCGGTCGTCCGGTGGCTGTAGAGGGTCGGACGTCCGGTGGCTTCCGGTCATCGGGTCGCTGAAGACTCTGCAGCTCCTTCTTCTTCCGTCTTCTCTTCCAGGCTTCCCCCGCGGATGGTGTAGGTGTTCCTTGGCGCTTGCACTCCTCCTCGTCATCCGTGAAGTTCCGACAATACCTATGCATGCACACGAGAGGGGTGTCAAGTAGTATACCATCCTCAAAGGGGTCAAGTGAACACGTGTAAAGGGGAAGATTCACCTTTAGGTATGAGAAGTAGATGTTGCATGTGTCACTTGCCAAATGGACTCTTGACATGGTGATGCCCGTAGGATGCTCCACATCATTATGTTGCTTCTATATTATATATATACATGTATGTTTAGTTATTTGACATGATTCAACATGTTTCCGTTCGATTTAGTGCAGGAGCACGCCTGAGCTGACCAGGAGGACACCCTCATCCACCCCGGCCACCACACAAGGTCGCCCTTCTATTTCTTTTGTTGTTTGTTCATGTGCTACTTGTGTTTCAGTTCCATTGGCTCCTATTGCAAACTGGTCTATACATTAGACTAGCCCAAGTGTTGTGAGTGCTGGGTGTCCTAGATACAGAAATATACCAAGTGCAAGTGGGTGCTTGTGTTGTGCATAGTAGCAGATCTATTTATGTGAGCTATACAATGGCCTATTTCTTCCTAATTATATGAACACTATCTCATCTTGCCATTTTCCCTCTCTTCTGCAGGTTAACACCCGAAGAGTCTCGAGCAATGAGCAGCAAACTGCTGCTGCCGCCGCCGTATGTGCTAGTGGTGAAACCTCCGTCGATTCCCTCCACTGCCACTACCACCACCATCGTAGATACCACCGCCAATGGAAACACTAGCATATCCTCACTCTGCCAAGACCAGCCCCTCGAGATCTTCCTCCAGCTATCAAGAAGACGGGGCTCATCAAGGTGGACCGGGTGCTCTACTCCTTCGTCGTCTACCCGCACAACTATGGCTTCATCCCGCGCACCCTCTGTGACGACTCCGACCCCATCAATGTCCTCATCATCATGCAGGAGCCCGTCATCCCCGGATGCTTCCTCGGGGACAAGGCCTTCGGACTCATGCCCATGATCGACTAGGTCTCTGCTCTGTTTCTTCTTCTTTTGCTTCCTGTATGTATGTATGTGTCTGACGACGAAGGTGGTTTCTTCCGAACTGACCGAGTCTGATAAAATTGTTCTGAACATTTCTTGAAATAGGGCGAGGCCGGTGATGTGCGTGCGGTGATGTCCCTGGGGTGGCACCACTATGCCCGACGCTTGCCCTGGTCGCCGCGGTGGTGCTTCGGCGGCTTCCAGACCCTCTCCTGGATGTGGTGATGGTCACACTACAGCCGTGGTGTGGTTGAGCCTCTCCTACGGCTACAACCTCCCTCTGGTGAGCTCCTCCCTGTTCCTTCTTCTCTAATGTAGCTCCTACATGGCCATGGCCATGATTTGGGTTGGATGTGGGGCTCTACTAGTTGCTGTTAGATGTTGTAACCAGGCATCAACTCCTACTGGAGCTCTCTAGTGGTAAATTCATGCAGTTCTAGGGTCTGTCAGTAGCTGCCCATGTGTACTTGCTTTATATATGTGCTCCTATGATGCTCTGGTGATATGGGGTGGCTAATCTCAAGATCATGGTGGTGTTGATGCTTATCTTGCGTGTCTGTGGTGGTGGTGGTGTTGACAACAGTTACACACCTAGCTTGTAAGTAATATCCTTACTGCTAATTTACCTAAAGTTTATCAGAACATGGTTGAAATGAGCGCTGCAAATTTTGATGTCTAAAATCAATTTTTACCCCAATTCCTTAAGTAATTATTTTCATTACATCATAGTTAGCTAAGAATATTGACTAGAGTATTTTATGTATGCCGTGATGCATGTACACATACGGTTGAGCAAATACCGAGCTGCAGTGGAACAACCTGGAGTTAGAGAACTTTAAGGACAAGATCAACGAGGTGACCGGTGTTATGGCAGTTGTGTACGGCGGCGACCACAAGTTCTTCGGTGAGCTAGCTCCATCTCCTACCCCTAGCTTACTCTTTTCTGCTCCTATAGCATGCTCTGTTGGACTCATGCTTTGCTCCTACACCAGCAGCTTGATTGGTTCTATATACACTAGCAGTAGTACCTCATGTACATGTAATTGGACTCCCAGGGTGATGTTCTTGTAAATTCTTCCATGCCTTGCTCTTTCCATCTCAAATTACTTATCTTCTTGAACATATGCATGATGCTTGGTGCATGTAGGATGTGCTCCGTGTGGATATCTATGCATTTGTTAAGATTTTTGTAGCACATGCTATGTCCTCAAAGTTTGTTTATTTTATTTTCATTCATACATGAGCACAGTTTTTTACTGGAGTCAAGGGGCGAATTATTTTGATCGTTAATATGTGGTTGGATGTGATGTTTTGCAGGTTGAAGGCGCTAAGGTGTTGGAGACGTGCATGTACTTGTTGAGTGTTTTATCTGTAGAGTGTTATATTGTGATTGGTGTATTGTATGGTTATATTGTGATTGGTGGAATGTAATAAACTTGATTGGTATATCGGTCATTTGGCTGTTATTTGAATATATTTGAAATGTGTTCTCTGATTGGTATATCGTTGAGTTACAAGTTGTGAAAAAATAAAATCTGATGTTTGGGACCAAGTGCCTAAAAAAATCTGACAATGTGCACCCAGTTGACTACAATAATCTAAAAATTGAATGTAACTAAAAACAAAGAAAACCCGAAAACCGAAATTATATAGAATGTGAAAAGGCCGCATCTCGGAAAGCAAAAAAGGCCGAATCAATGGCCCAAGCCCATGTAGCTAGCGAAAATTAACATGAAAAACAAATATTAAAAAGGCTGATTGATGCAGAGCATCCCATGACCATCCACATGGATGCCACCTTAACTATCCAAGCTCCAAGTGGACCAATGACAAGGGCTAGGCCACGTGCTATTCAATCCGAGGTGACATCACTCCTACTTGAGTTTTCCCCCTCTTCAAGTGAGACATGGCTACTGCCTAAGTCCGAGATACTATGTGTCACCAGGTACAACGCTCAAGACTCGGAGCTGAGGACTGTAGAAGAAGAGACATGCGTCAACACTCTGGACAGCCCGGAACTTCCGGCCAGAGACCGGAACTTCCGGCCCCCGGACCTTCCGGCCGCCGATGACTTCGACCAGCCCAGGCGTGCCAACTCTCGGGTTAGCCCGGACCCCGTCCCGGACCTTTCGGCGCCCGGAACCTCCGGCCTGCCCGGACCTTCCGGCCCCCGGATGCCAGCACAGCTCCACCGCGCCAACTCTCTGGTTAGGCCGAACCCTCCCCGGAACCTCCGGCGCCCGGAACTTCCGGCCCTGCCTGCGCGCAGCCACTTGGGCCGAGGCCCGTGTACCCTTTCGTGACCTAGACTATATATATTCTATCCCGTACAACTTTCTAGGGTTAGCATTGGTTTAGCTCATTGGGAGATAGAGCATTGCTCATCCATATCGGATCTACTCCACGAGAGAGACCGCGGCCCCTCTACGGAGAAGATCCACCTTGGATTCAAGACCCCTTTACGAAGATCCCCTTGTGGATTCAAGACCTCCTCTCGGAGAAGAACCGGCTACCCTTTTGTATCATCCTTAGTTGTCCGTGGATTTGTGTATCGTTCTATGTACCCGAGGATCTAGCACATGTGTGACTTGTTCTTGTTAGTTTGAGTGTTTTCTCTCGTTTTCCCCTTTGTGTTCTTCGTGTTCTTGGACGGGATCCGCTCCTTTCGTGAAAGATCAGCCTATAGGGTTCCTACCCTACATCATCTTGGTATCTAGAGCCAAGTTGATCATGATTTCGGAGCCTCCCCGTTGTATTTCTAGCCTAATTTTGTTGTTTTTCGTCCTAATCCGAAAATCCCCACCAAAAATAGCCCCAATTTTTTTTGTGATTTGTTCGTGTGTTGAGATTTTGTTGGTTTTGATCCGTGAAGTTTGTGTCTGGCTCGTAAATCTAGCCTCCCCACCTTCTTTTCCTCCAATTTCTTCTTTTTCCCCTTCGGATTTGGGCTTTTCCCCAAGTTTTTCTGCCCAAATCCACGATCCCCAAGTCTCTGTTCTTGGCAGAATCCCGACCACCGGAACTTCCGGTCCAGCCCGGACATTCCGGCCCCCGGACCTTCCGGCCTTCCCCGGAACCTCCGGACCCCGGACCCTCCGTCTTGCCCGGAACTTCCATCTTTGACAGAAAGTTTGCACTACTTCCACATCTCCACCCAAATTCCACCAAATTTTGTTCCGGTGCTCACCATATACCATATATACTTCCGCGTACCTCCACCATTTCCGCATAACCCAACTATTTTTGGACGCTCTCCGACACATTTGCTACTTTGAGGTTTGAGAATTTGAGTTGAGGTACCGTATCCTTTTGTGTTTCGGCTATCTAGGTACGGTTCAACATCGACATCACCACTGCTCATTTTCGCCACGGACGCGTCATCAACAACGGCCACCTCGACTACGACTTGGTATTCGTGCCACCATTTTGACTGGTAATCTCATCTTGTTATTGGACATATCACTCTTGCCATTACATTAATAGCCATCATAGCCTTACTCCTTTGCGTTGCTTACCCATCGAGACTAGCCATTGAGTATTGCCCGCAACAAGACTTGTGCACATTAGTGATCATACTTACCATAGCATACATACATCATTGTTGCCTATATTGGTATCATCTCTTTTGTCACAAAGTTTTCATCGCATACTCACTTGCTATCTTGGTTCGTCAAGCATTGCATGAGAAAAGAGCTCAAACATCAAAGAGCCAAACAAGCTTTTAAGCAAAGAGGAAGGATAAGCAAAGAGCTTTTAAGCAAGAACCATAGCATCATACAATATTAAGATTGTCATACTCGATCATCTTGGATCATATCATAACAACACCTTGCATACAAAGTTTTGGGATAGAAGTCGTTACATTTTTGCTAAGTAGGTTGTGCACAAGTTCTTGTATCCGCCTATCGTGCAATCATGCTAGCGTCTCTCTAGAGTTGTGCAACAAGAGCATTTTCGTGGATTCCACATTTTGGCTCACCCTTGGTTGCACAACCCCACTTATCTTTTTGCATGTGTGTTTCCGTGTACCTTATATGCTTGGTCTACTTGTTACATTGCATCTTGCGAATCTTTTCCAACATTATTGAAGCTCACTTACAATTACATCAAATTTTGTGCCACCATCCTAACCAAGCTCCACCAAAAGATTTTACTTGTGTAGGTGTGAGGAACCAACAAGAACTCGTAACAATTGTGCTATTTCCTTGTCCTACATTGGAGTGATCCTCAATCCACTTTCAACTTCGGTCAAGGTACATTTGGTACTCGTTCTTCTCTTTCTACCACTCACATTTGTCTTGGAATGATGGATAGGCCAAGTACTTATACCAACCCACTCTTCATGGAGCAAGACGACGACATGAACTCCTTCGTCACCAAGAGTCACCTCTTTGGTGCACAACGTGCTTTGCATCAAGAGCAACAAGCTATGAGTGAACGCATCAGCAACCTTGCCGCCGACTTACGACTTTCCGAGCAACGTACAAGGGACTACTTTGACCACAAGCTCGACGAGCACAAGCAAGAGAATGACGCAAGGATGGACGAAATTCGCGCTTTGTTGCTCAACCGCTCTTCTTCCACTTCAAGAAGGAGCCATTCAAGTCGCCATTCCGACTTTACCCTCTCCAGCTCAAGTACATCGACATCGAACACTCTTCGTCGAGCCGCACCAACCGTCAAGCAAACCTCAATCCACATCAGGACACCGACTCTCAAGAACACCGACAACGTCAAGCCGAAGAAGCCTTTGCGCTAGCTCGAGAATGAGAACAACAACGCCAACATGAAGAGGAAGAACGCGTGCATCTACACCAAAATGCACAAGATGCCGGTGCTCAACGCAAAGAACAACAACTCCGTGACGCTCAAGCACTTGAGGCGCAACAAGCTCTCCGCGATGCGAGTCGAGCCGTTGACGACTGAGGCCGTCAAGCCCGTGAAGAAGAAGAAGCATTTCGCGAAGAAATTCATGAACGACGACTTCAAGCTCGCATGCATCGACTAATTCCTCCTCGAGCTCGACACGCTCCTCCACAAGCTCGCCAAGACCATCAAGTTCATCAAGAGCATGAAAACAATGGGAATACTCCGAGACAAGAGCAACACGAGGTTGACAACCCTCCGCGACAAGAGCAACCCGAGGTTGACAACCCTCCGCGACAAGAGCACCACGATTTGAACAATCGTCTACAACATGGGCGTCATCATCCCCGACCCCAACACAATGAAGAGCAACGCTACGGCTAGCTCAAGTTCACCATTCCTGATGAGGACATCAATACCATTATTACACCCACAGCCCCTACTGCTACATATACGGGACCAATTACTAGAGCTCGCGCACGCCAATTAAATTATCAGGTACTTTCGTTTCTTGGTAATGATTCTAATGTTCATAAGAATATGATGCTGCCTAAATTGGATACATTTGTTTTGCTTACAAATGAAGGGCCTAGCTTGGAGAAGGATGAACATTGGAGCAAGAACAAGAATGGAGATGATGCCATGCGCAAGGGGAACAAGAACGGAGTTACAAGTGATAATTTCAGGACTTTGAAGCCACCATAATGGGTGCATGAAGCCTTGGACGAAATATACAAGATGCCACTTCATAAATTTCGTCCCGAGGCTATTATAGGTGCTGCGTCACCTTTTTATTGGGCCAGGCCCATGTAATTTCGAAATACATAAGTATAGGCTATTTTTAGAGTCCGTATGTGTGGGGAAACAAGAGATAGGGTTGATTTCGGACCCCTCCACCAAGGGCCACGAAATTCCCCCTCTCTTCCTCCATATATACAGCCCTTAGGGCACCGTTTAGACTTTGGGTTTTGTTTAGATTAAAAGTTCGCCATAGCTGCAACTTCGCGTACTTCGTTTGTGTTCAACGACCAGACAAAGGCGTCACAGAACCCCACCTTGATCAATAAAGCTTTCATCTTATATTCGCAATATCCAGATTGCAATCTCAGTTTCTTGCTTGTTCTTCGTTTGCTCGCAGGAAACAGACCCTCGTGGTCAGGTTGAACGTGCTCCGGCGTGGTCAATAACCTCTCGGAGTTGGTTTAGCAATTGCTAAGGCGCGACGTCCTCGCACGTTCGTAGTCGGATCGTCAAAGTCGACTGCCACCAAAGCGATATCCATCATCTCATCAAAAGACGGGACACCTTTGCCTCTATCAATTCCCAAGTTCAATGGAAGCTACGATCCCGAAGAATACCTTTCATGGGCATTGAAAGTTGACAAGATCTTCCGTTTGCACAATTATCAAGAAGAGAAGAAGATCGCGATGGCATCCCTTGAGTTCCAAGACTATGTCCTCATTTGGTGGGAACAAGTCATTGAGCGCCGCGAGGCAAGAGGTGATCCACCCATCACTACTTGGGCACAAATGAAGGATGTCATGAGAGCATGCTTTGTGCCTACCTACTACAACCGCGACCTCTTCAAGAAACTCCAACAACTCAAGCAAGGAACCAAGAGCGTTGAAGAGTACTACAAGGAGATGGAGATTGCCATGATACGAGCCAATGTCACGGAAGATGATGAGCAAACTATGGCACGTTTCTTGAATGGACTCAATCATCCTATCAAGAAGATCGCCGACTTCCAACCGTACTCAAATCTCATCGAGCTCGTGCACCAAGCTACCAAAGCGGAACGCCAAGTGCAAGATGACTTCAAGTACGCCAAGTTCTCATCCAAGTCCTCCGGCTTCTCCAATAACCAAGCTTCAACGACTCCAACACCGACTACAAGAACGTCTACTTCCAACATCGACAAGCCGACTTCCAAGAAAGCTTCGTCAACTACAAGTCATCCTCCTACGAGCAACTTCAAGCCGAGAGCTTCATCATCATCAACCCCAACCGATGAGACCGTCAAGACGATTTCCTTCAAGTGTTTCACTTGCGGAGGCCGAGGCCACAAGTCCTACGAGTGCACCAACAAGCGGACCATGGTCTTCAACGACGATGGCACTTATGACTCCATGAGTGAAGGTGAAATGGAAGCACTTGAGCAAGTCCCCATGCACCGCCAAGTGAACAATGAAGAAGAACAAGTATTTTGTGATGAAGACTCAAGTCCCACACTTATTGTCTCCAAAGTCTTGACTCTCCAACATCACCAAGAAGAAGACCAAAGATGCACCATATTCCACGCCAAGGCCGGCATCAATGGACGATCCGTCAAGGTCATCATCGATGGAGGGAGTTGTCACAATCTCGCAAATGAAGAACTTTGCTCCAAGCTCCAATTTCCCAAGACGAAGCATCCACATCCTTACAAAGTGGAATGGCTTAGTGACTCCGGCACCATCCAAGTCGAGCATCGAGTACAAGTCTTCTTTTCAAGATCGGCGCATACGAAGACACCTTGGAGTGCGACGTTGTTCCAATGACCGTTTGTAATCTTCTCCTTGGACGGCCATGGCAATTCGATAGAGGAGTCGTCCACAACGGTCGAACGAACCACTACATCTTCAAGATGAAGGGCAAGGAGTACATCCTCCGTCCAATGTCGCCAAGTCAAGTGATCGCCGACAAGCATACCACCCATCGTGGAGAGAATGGTGAGAGAGTGAGCCACCAAAAATAGAGTGAGCGCCACAAGCCCAAATTGAGTGCCTCCACGATGAGCGAAAACAAGAACTTAGTTCTATTTGCCACCAAACGTGAGATGAGAGAAGTGTGTGAGCACCCATCTAGTGTCCTACACTACGTCATCGTGTGCAAGGACAATGCACCACAAACTAACACCTCCACACTCTTCCTCTAGTGTTGTCTTCTCTTTTGCAGGAATTTCACGATGTTTTTCCCGATGAGCTACCTCCGGGACTACCTCCTCTATGAGGCATTGAGCACCGAATTCACCTCATCCCCGGAGCACCACTTCCAAACAAAGCTCCCTACCACGTCAACCCTGAAGAAACCAAAGAAATTCAAAGGCAAGTAAAACATCTCATAGACCATGGACATGTGCGTGAAAGTTTGAGCCCTTGTGCTGTTCCAGTCATTCTTGTGCCAAAACATGACGGTAGTTTTCGCATGTGCTCCGATTGTAGACCTATCAATGCTATCACTGTTCGTTATAGGTATCCCATTCCACGCCTAGATGACATGCTTGATGAGCTTAGCGGTGCCACTATATTTTCCAAAATTGATCTTAAGAGTGGTTACTATCAAATCCGCATACAAGAGGGTGATGAATGGAAAACCGCCTTCAAAACCAAGTTTGGTTTGTATAAGTGGTTAGTCATGCCTATGGGTCTTTCGGAAGCACCGGGCACTTTTATGTGCCTCATGAATCATGTCTTTCGCCCTTACATTGGTATATTTGTTGTGGTCTACTTTGATGATATTCTTGTGTTTAGCAAATCTATCCAAGAGCATGTCACCCATGTCCGCACCGTTTTGCAAACTCTTAGGAAAGAGCGTCTCTATGCTAATATGGAGAAATGCCTTTTTGGTGTTGATAAGCTCGTTTTCTTAGGATTTGTTGTCTCTTCTAAGGGTGTTCATGTAGATGAGTCCAAGATCAATGCTATTAAGACTTGGCCGCAACCAACCAACTCGTATCAAGTGCGTAGTTTCCTTGGCCTTGCGGGCTTCTATCATCTCTTTGTAAAGGATTTTAGCATCATTGCTTCGCCTTTGCATGCTTTGATCAAGAAGAATGCGCCTTTTGTTTGGGGACCATCCCAAGATACCGCATTCAATGAGCTTAAGAATTTGCTTACTCATGCTCCCGTGCTTGCTTTACCCAACTTCGACAAACCTTTTGAAATTCATTGTGATGCTAGTGGTAATGGCATATGAGGTGTGTTAACGCAAGAGAAGTGCCCCATCGCTTACTTTAGTGAGAAACTTTCCGGAGCGCAACTCAACTACCCCATCTATGACAAAGAGCTATATGCTTTAGTCCGTGTTTTGCATGAATAGGAACACTACCTTCGTCCCCATGAGTTTATCATTCATACCGATCATGAGACTCTCAAGTATCTTAAGGGACAAACTAAGTTGAACAAGCGTCATGCTAAATGGAGTGAATTTACTGAGTCTTTTCCTTATGTCATCAAGTACATCAAAGGTAAAGAAAACATAGTAGCGGATGCTCTTTCCCGCATTTGCATGCTTGTCACGCAACTTGAGTTAGATGTCATTGGCTTCGAGCATATCAAAGACTTATATGAGCATGACACAACTTTTGCCATTCCTTATGCCAAGTGTTTGTCGAATACATCTTGGGAACGCTATTACATCAAAGATGGATACCTTATGCGAGCTAACAAACTTTGCATTCCCGAGTCCTTGCTTCGTTTGTTGCTTTTGCAGGAATCTCATGGAGGAGGCTTAATGGGACACTTCGGACGCGACAAGACGTTCGCCACGCTCTCGAAGAGCTACTTTTGGCCAAAGATGTTTCGGGATGTCAATCGCTTCACCAACCGGTGTTCTACATGTCGCAAAGCTAAGTCCAAAGCTCAATCTCATGGTCTCTATATGCCTTTACCAATTACATACCAACCTTGGGAAGACATTAGCATGGACTTTGTACTTGGTTTGCCTAGGACTCGCAATGGGAAAGATTTCATATTTGTCGTTGTGGACCGTTTCTCAAAAATGGCACACTTTATTCCTTGTAATAAGATAGATGACGCTTCACATGTGGCTAATCTCTTTTGTAGGGAAATATTGCGTCTACATGGTGTGCCAAAGACTATCGTCTCGGACCGTGACGTCAAGTTCCTTAGCTACTTTTGGAAAACCCTATGCGCCAAGCTCGGAATCAAGCTACTCTTCTCCACGGCATACCATCCTCAAACCGACGGCCAAACGGAGGTGACAAACCGCACACTCTCCGCTCTACTTCGAGTACTCATCAAGAAGAACATCAAGGAGTGGGAGGAGTGTCTACCCATCGCCGAGTTCACCTACAACCGAGCAAGACACTCAACAACCAGCAAGTCCCCTTTTGAGGTCGTCTACGGATTCAACCCTTTGTCACCATTGGATATTCTACCTCTACCACTCCAAGAGCGAATCAATTTGGACGCAAGTGCACGAGCGGCCCATATCAAGAAGGTGCATGAAGATACAAGAAACACCATCGAGCGCCAAGTACAATGCCTTGCGACCAAGCTCAACGTCAACAAGCAACCTATGGTCTTCAACATTGGTGACCTCATGTGGCTACACCTTCGCAAGGAGCGCTTTCCACAAGAACGCATGTCTAAGCTTCGACCTCGAGCCGATGGACCCTTCAAGGTGCTTGCACGCTACAACGACAACGCTTACAAGATCGACATCCCACGGGACAAATACAACGTGAGCGACATCTTCAACATCAAAGATCTCTCTCCCTTCCATGGTGATGAAGAGCTCGATCCGAGGATGGATCTTCCCCAAGGGAGGGGAGATGATGCGGAGCATCCCACGACCATCCACATGGACACCACCTCAACTATCCAAGCTCCAAGTGGACCAATGACAAGGGCTAGGGCACGTGCTATTCAATCCGAGGTGACATCACTCCTACTTGAGTTTTCCCCCTCTTCAAGTGAGACATGGCTACTGCCTAAGTCTGAGATACTATGTGTCACCAGGTACAACACTCAAGACTCGGAGCTGAGGACTGTAGAACAAGAGACAGGCGTCAACACTCTGGACAGCCCGGAACTTCCGGCTCCCGGACCTTCTGGCCGACCCGGAGCTTCCGGCCGCCGATGACTTCGACCAGCCCAGGCGTGCCAACTCTTGGGTTAGCCCGGACCCCGTCCCGGACCTTCCGGCGCCCGGGGAGGCTGCCATTGATGAAAAAATTGGTCGTAGAACCAATGAACTTTTACATATCACAAAGAAGGTCGTTAATTTCCATTAAAGATGGTCAACTTTTGACCATCTGTTTTTAGTCACAAATGAAAAACAATGACCATTCAGCGACCAATAGTGATGGTTGCAGGTTGACATATTGCTTCCAGTGATCTCCTGAATATCACGTTTTAATCCTCCCCAAAATCTATCCACAAAATATTCTTCACTTTCTTCTACAAATGAATGCAACAAGGTAGTTTGTAAATCATCATAATATTTTGTTAGTGTGTCACTATATTTAAATGTTGTAGTTTTTTAATCATGCCATGAGTGTAATGAACATCTACTAATGTATCTCTCATGACATGTTTTAAATCATCCCAAGTAGTAGGTATATAATCAGGGTTTAACCGACAGTATCACCCCACCAAACTGATGCATAACTAGTGAATTAACCAACCGCGACCTTATCTTTTTTACAATCAGCAAAATTATGGGAAGCAAATATATTATTTATGTCGAACTCCCATGAAATATATAAAGCGGGTCTAAAACGGCCACTAATTGGTGGTATAGAAACATTAACCTGATCATGTCTATTTGGATGTTTGTGCACCTCTCGTGATGGTTGCAGTATTTGCTTAGGTGGTGGCACGTCTCCCATGATCGATGAAGCCCAAGAACTAACAACTCCGGAACCTTCCATAATTAGTAGAAAGCAAGAAACAAAATCCAAGAATAATGTTCTTATGAACTACTAGGATGTGTTGGTAAAACGCTCATGGTATAGCAAATATCAATGCCTTACAAGTTCTTACCATGCAGCAAGTGGTGACAGCCAACCAGCGGTGTCAAATAACTCCGAAGATTGAGTAAAGCGACTGACAAGGGAACATACGTATACACGGTGTAGAAATATATGGATCTTGGAATGCTTAAATATATGGTAACAAAAGATTAGCAATAATCAATTCAGAGATGCAATGTTGAATAAACGCTCAACGACAGTAATGTGCTGGTCCTAGGCTAGAGCGGACTAGAGACGCAAGCCTAGAACACTAATGTGGTCACGGCGTAGCACAACTAGCATCAATAAAGGATACAAAGTAGATATGGACAACAAGATATAAGTGATGATCACAATGGCAGTAAAGATAATGATGAGAAACAACTGCCAAGCAGGATATTGTCCGATTCAGGGCTTCGTAGACCAGAGAAAGGTTCAAACTCTGGGCGTGTGCGAAGGACTCAATGTCCCAACCTACCGACTCATCACTCTCGCGGGCAAGCTCGATGAACGGGAAAGGAAAGGGACACTGCAACTTACCCAGGTTTGGGCCACCTTGTAGTTTAATACCCTACTCCTGCTTTGTGGTGGATTAGACTTGAGGTGGGCTGAGGATGAACTAGTAAAGAGGAAGAACAACCTCAGGAGGTCTGTTCTTGCGTTGGTTTGAGCTGGTGAGGGGTCGGATGGCTTGGTCGATCCGGATTCCCTTCTATGGTGGTGGCTAACCTATATTTATAGTGGCCTTGGTCCTCTTTCCCCAAAATTAAGGCGGGAAGGGATCCCACAATGACCAAGTTGGAAGGGAGACAAATAGTACATCATATCCTAATGAAAGGTGGTCTTCGCCTGCAAACCTCCTGGTCGTGACGTCGTGGTGGGCTCGTCGATGACCTCTGTCCTGTTGTCCTGGCGGTCCTGGTCTTGTAGCATGGAAATGGAAACGTTTGGCTGATTCCTCGGGACTCCACGCCAGCTCTTGCCTCTTTAGCACCAAAGAGGAAACCTGCTGTATGGAGCCCGCTTGGCCTTGGTCCTCATGGCTTGGGTCACCTTAACCTCACAAGGTGGGCGCCTGCATAGGAATCTCCGTTCCTCGGGAGCCAGCCTAGGGAGGCCAATCCCTCTGGAGGTCTTGGCATCGTCCACCTCGCGAGGGTCTTGTGTTGTCGATGCTGAAGGTGGGCCGTCCTAGGCCGTTGGTGGAGCCACGCTGTGGGCCGCATTCAGGCAAGTCTGGGTACCGCAGTTCCCAGAATGCCAACAGTAGCCCCCGGGCCCAAGGCATGCTCGGACTTGGCTTTGACACGAAACCAAAGGGCAAGGGCGAAGCGCCGCGGGCCCCAATCCCCTGCGGGCCCAGTTGACGCGTGGCGCTTGATGGGACGTGGGCGTCTCCACTTCCCCACGCTGCCTCGACAACCGTCCAACTTGACAATAGCCTGGTGCAAGCGCGGCTCGGCCATCGTTGCCCGCCGCGCTCGTCCTTTGCCCCCCTTTCTCGCGAGCTTATATCTCCTCCTCCGGACTCTGCGCCGGTGCCAATACACCTCCGCCGCCATGGCTCCGAGGTTGAAGAAGAAGGGGAAGGCTTGCGCGCCCACATAATCTCCGCCTGGTTTGGTGCCCGCGCTTGGTCGGTCGATGGTGATCAATCAGAAGGGACTAGAAAAGGTCGGCCCAACCCTTGCCACCGATTCCAATGAGTGGAAGGCGATGACGGTCCGGCCTACCTCCCGGGCCCAGATCGATATGGAGGCCACCGAGATCCCTATCCACCTTCACACTCTTCTGGTTGGCTTGGTCCCCCCTTTCTCCGATTTCTTCAACGTCGTGCTTTCGCATTACCAGATCCATGTGCTGCATTTGGACCATAGGTCCATTGTGCTCCTCGCTGCCTTTGCCTTTCTGTGCGACGCCATCGTAGGTGTCGCCCCATCTATGGCCTTGTTCCGCCATTTCTTCTCGCTTCATCTGGTCGAGGGCAGACAATGCTCGGGATGCATGTCGTTCCAGGCGGTGGCGGTGATGAATGACTCGGGCATCGACTTCACGCTCCGCCCGGATGTAATGAGTTTTCGAGAGTAGTGGGTGTATGTGGATGCCACCACACGCAGCCCCCTGCTTCAGCTCCCGCGGGCGCTGGCGGAACCGAGCTCTAGCTGGGGGCATGTGAAGCTCGTCGAACGGCAGCTCGCCCGCGTCTGGTCCAGGTTGGCCGAGCTAAAGGAGGCAGGGGTTACATCACCGATGGTGGTGAGGGAGTTCATCCGGCGGTGCATCGCCCCGCTCCAGCGTCACTCTCGCCCAATGCGGGCCTTCAACGGCCCCAAAGACCGCATGAGGCTTCAGGTGCCCTCGCTTCCCTCCAAGACGCTGCAGGCGGTGCTCTAGCTCTTGACGGGCGACCTGACGCTTGCCGCACCCCCGACAGACAGGCGCCTCTTATACAACTACTCAAATGGGGAGGCCTTCGAGAAGCATATGCCCTGCTTTGACATGTGGGGGCTGCGCCCAGCGGGCCTTGAGGGGCCTCACGAGAATCCCATCTTGGTGGCTCCTGTGCTTCCCAATCCTGCGGCGCGCGCCCCTGATGTGCTTGCAGGGGGGCAAGCGTTGCTGAGTGTTCCTGAGGCGACCTCAGGTGCTCCGGAGGTGACTGATAGGGAGCAGGCGCTGTCAGATTCGGGGTTCCGCAAACCCTTGAGAGGTTCGAACACTGGGGTGCGTGCGAAGAACTCCCTCTTCCCAGTTTGCCTGCTCAACGATTCCACGGCCTAGCTCGACAAACCCAAGGGACAAGAGACACAACAGTTTATCCTTGTTCGGGCCACCTTGCGGTGTAATACCCTACTCCATCTTTGTGGTGGATTGCCTCGAGAGGCTGAGGATGAACTAGTACAGTCGACGAACAACCTCAGGAGGTGAGGTGTTCTTGAGCTCGATGAGCTAGTGAGGTGGTGAGGGTAGAAATGGTTCCGATCCCTTCTACGGTGGTGGCTGGGTCCTATATAGTGGCCTTGGTCCTCTTCCCAAATGTAGGCAGGAAGGGATCCCACAACGGCCAAATTTGAAGGAAGACAACTAGTACAAGCTATCATCACAAAAGTAGTCTTCGCCTGTAAAAGGCTCTGATGGTGACGCTGCGGTGGGCTCCGCGATGACCTCCGTCCTGTTGTTCTAGCGGTCTTGATCTTGTTGCACTGACATGGAAACCTTTGCTTGATTCCTCGGGAGTCCGCGCCTGCGCTTGCCTCCTTGGCACCAAAGGGGAAACTGGTACACTGCGCCTGCTGGTGCCCGCCTGGCCTTGGTGGTCATGGCTCACGTCATGTGAACCTCGCGAGGTGCACCTTGCATTGATGTCTCCCCTCCTCGGAGCCAGCCTAGTGAGGCCGCCCCCAGGGAGGTCCTGGTGTCGTCCGCCTCACGAGGCATGGCCCCTCGCGAGGGTCTTGGGTTGCTGTTGCTGAAACTGGGCCATACCGGGCCGTCGATGGAGCCACGCCATGGGCCACAGGCAGGCAAGTCTGGGTACCCCCGTTCCTAGGACGCCGACAGTATCCCAAGGGCCCAAGGCGTGCTCGAACTTGGCTTCAAGGTGAAGCCAAAGGGCAAGTGCGGAGCGCCGCGGGCCCCAACCGCCTGCGGCCTCGGCCGACGCGTGGCGATTAATGGGACGTGGGTGCCCCCACTTCCCCATGCAGCCTTGATATTCACCGGGCTCAGCGGCCGCCACCTCCGGCTTAGTTCCATCTTCATTGCTTATTGTGCACTTCCTTGGCTCCTCCACCTTCTCAGCTCTCCCCTGTCGACATGGCGCTGAGATTGGCAAAGAAGAAGAAGGTGAAGAGCCATGCTCCGGCCGAATCTCCGCCAGCCTTCGAGCCCGCCCTCGAGTGGTCGATGGTGGTCAATCGGGAGATGTTGGACAAGGTCTCTCCGGCGCTCGCTACCGATTTCAACAAGTGGAACGCGATGGTGGCTTGGCCTGCTTCCCGCGCCATGGTCGACATGGCAGCAACTGAGATCCCCATTCATCTCCATGCCCTCTTGGCAGGATTGATTCCCCCCTTTTCCGATTTCTTCAACGCCATAATCTCGCATTACCAAGTCCACGCGTTGCACCTGGATCCCCAATCCATCCTTCTCCTCGCCATCTTCGCCTTCGTCTGTGAGGCCATGGTGGTCATTGTTCCCTTCGTGGCGTTGTTCCGCCATTTCTTCTCGCTTCATGTGACCGACGCCCGCAAGTGCACGGGGTGCGTGACCTTCCAAGCTGTGGCGGTGGTGGCCAGCTCAGGGATCGACTTCGAGCTCTCGCCGGTCGTACATGGATTCTGGAAGCAGTGGGTGTTCGTGGATGTCGGCGTGCTCAACTCCCTGCTCTTGCTCCCCCATGTGCCGGCTAAACACAGGTCCAGATGGGGGCACACAAAGCTCGTCAACCCTCGGTTTGCCCACGCTTGGCGCTGGCTGGCCAGGTTGAAGAAGCTTGGGGTGACGGCGCCCATGGTGGTGAAGGAGTTCGTCCAGCGTTGCATTGCTCCGCTCCAACGCTATTCTCGATGGATGTGGACCTTCGCCGGCAGCAGGGACCCCATGAGGCTCCATGTCCTTGTGCTTCCTCCCAAGACTTCGCGTACGGTGCTCGAGCTCCTGACTGGCTACCCTATACCAGCCATGCTTCCAAAGGAGGGCTGCCTTGTGTACTACTACTCGAACATGGTGGTGTTCATGTAGCAGATGCCCCTCTTCGATGAGTGGGGGCTACGCCCGGCTGAGCTTGAGGGGCCTCGCGAGAACTCTGTCCTTGTGGTCCCCCTGCCTGCCGTCTCGGCAGCGCACACTGATAGAGGCAAGGGTCCGGATGTTTCGATGAGACGGTGGCTATCGTTTTCTGTGGGAGTCGACTTTGACGATCCAACTACGAACGTGCGAGACGTCGCGCCTTAGCAATCGCTAAACCAACTTCCGAGGGTTATTGACCATGACGGAGCACGATCAACCTGACCACGAGGGTCTGTTTCCTGCGAGCAAATGAAGAACAAGCAAGAAACTGAGATTGCAATCTGGATATTGCGAATATAAGATGAAAGCTTTATTGATCAAGGTGGGGTTCTGTGACGTCTTGGTCTGGTCGTTGGACACAAACGAAGTACGCGAAGTTGCAGCTATGGCGAACTTTTGATCTAAACAAAACCCAAAGTCTAAACGACGCCCTAAGGGCTGCATATATGGAGGAAGAGGGGGGAATTTCATGTCCCTTGGGGGTGGGGTCCGAAACCAACCCTAACTCTTGTTTCCCCACACATACGGACTCTAAAAATAGCCTATACTTAAGTATTTCGAAATTACATGGGCCTGGCCCATTAATAAGGTGACGCAGCACCTAGAATAGCCTATGGACGAATATTATGAAGTGGCATCTTGTATATTTCGTCCAAGGCTTCATGCACTCCTTATGGCGGCTTTAAAGTCCTGAAATCATCACTTGTAACTCCGTTCTTGATCCCCTTGCGCATGCCATCAACTCCATGTGTGTTCTTGCTCCAATGTTCATCCTTCTCCAAGCTAGGCCCTTCATTTGTAAGCAAAACAAATGTATCCAATTTAGGCAGCATCATAATCTCATGAACATTAGAATCATTACCAAGAAACGAAAGTACCTGGTAATTTAATTGGCGTGAGCGAGCTCTAGTAATTGGTCCAGTAAACAGTAGGGGCTGTGGGTGTAACAATGGTATTGATGTCCTCATCATCCTCCCCTTCTTGAAATGAAGTCGTCCTCGACGGAAGCGCATCTTCCTCACCCAAATACGGCTTCAAATCTGCATTGTTAAAAGTGGGACTAACCCCAAAATCTACAGGTAACTCAAGTTTATATGCATTATCATTTATTTTCTCTAACACCTTAAAAGGACCATCAACACGTGGCATTAGCTTTGATTTGCGCAGATTAGGAAATCTATCTTTACGCAAATGTAACCAAACAAGATCTCCAGGCGCAAACACAACATGTTTTCTACCCTTATCTCCAGCAAGTTTATATTTAGCATTCATACGCTCAATGTTTTCCTTAGTTAACTCATGCATTTTTTAAATCAATTCAGAACGTTCTTTAGCATCAAAATTAACCTTCTCTGAAGATGGAAGAGGCAAGAAATCAATAGGTGCACGAGGTAGGAAACCATACACAATTTAAAAAGGGCACATCTTAGTAGTAGAATGCAATGAACGATTATAAGCAAATTCAATATGAGGCAAGCATTCTTCCCACATTTTCTCGTTATTCTTCAAAATAGCCCTAAGCATAGTAGACAATGTTGTATTGACTACTTCAGTTTGTCCATCAGTTTGGGGGTGACAAGTAGTACTAAAAAGCAGCTTAGTCCCCAACTTAGCCCATAAACATCTCCAAAAGTGGCTAAGAAATTTAGTATCACGATCTGAAACAATAGTATTTGGCACACCATGTAAGCGAATAATTTCACGAAAGAACAAATCAGCAACATTAACAGCATCATCGCTTTTATGACATGGTATAAAGTGTGCCATTTTCGAGAACCTATCCACGACAACAAAGATGCTATCCCTCCCCTTCTTTGTTCGAGGTAAACCTAAAACAAAGTCCATAGATATATCCTCCCAAGGAACACTAGGTACAGGCAAAGGCATATATAAACCATGAGGATTGAGTCGTGACTTAGCTCTTTGACATGTAGTGCAGCGAGCAACAAAACGCTCAACATCCCGTCTCATCTTTGGCCAAAAGAAATGTGTAGCAAGTATATCCTCCGTCTTCTTGACGCCAAAGTGTCCCATTAATCCTCCTCCATGCGCCTCCTGTAACAACAAAAGACGAATGGAGCTAGCTGGAATGCATAGCTTGTTAGCACGAAACACAAATCCATCGTTAAGAACGAACTTGTTCCAAGTTCTCCCTTCCTTACAATTCTGCAATACATCTTTAAATTCAGCATCATGAACATATTGATCTTTGATGGTCTCCAAACCAAATATTTTAAAGTCAAGTTGTGAAAGCATAGTATAACGACGAGACAAGGCATCAGCAATAACATTTTCTTTATCCTTCTTGTGTTTAATGACATAAGGGAAAGTCTCAATAAATTCAACCCATTTAGCATGTCTACGGTTCAGTTTTGCTTGACTTTTAATGTGTTTCAAAGATTCTTGATCAGAATGTATAACAAATTCCTTGGGCCATAAATAATGTTGCCATGTTTCTAAGGTCCGAACAAGAGCATATAATTCTTTATCATAAGTAGAATAGTTCAGACTAGGCCCACTCAATTTTTCAGAAAAGTATGCAACAGGTTTTCCAACTTGTAATAACACACCTCCTAATCCAATTCCACTAGCATCACATTCAAGCTCAAAAGTCTTATTGAAATTAGGAAGTTGGAGTAAAGGAGCATGTGTCAACTTATCTTTCAATACCGTGAAGGCTTCTTCCTGTGCGATACCCCAAACAAAAGGCACATCCTTCTTTGTAAGCTCGTTGAGAGGTGCAGCAATGGTGTTGAAATCTCTCACAAAACGTCTATAGAAACCAGCAAGGCCAAGGAAACTCCTCACTTGTGTGACCGTTTTGGGCTGCGGCCAACTCTCAATAGCTTCAATCTTGGCTTTATCAACTTCAATTCCCTGTGGAGTAACAACATAGCCAAGAAAAGATACTCGGTCGGTGCAAAAGGTGCACTTTCCAAGGTTTCCAAACAAACGTGCATCACGTAGAGCAATAAAAACAACACGTAAATGTTCCAAATGTTCCTCCAAAGATTTGCTATAAATCAATATGTCATCAAAGTAAACTACCACAAATTGTCCAATGAAAGCACGTAAAAATTCGTTCATTAACCTCATGAAAGTACTAGGTGCATTAGTTAACCCAAAAGGCATGACTAACCACTCATATAATCCAAACTTAGTTTTAAATGCTGTTTTCCATTCATCTCCCAATTTCATACGAATTTGATGGTATCCACTACGCAAATCAACTTTGGAGAATATTGTAGAGCCACTCAATTCATCAAGCATATCATCTAGCCTAGGAATAGGATGACGATAATGAATAGTAATATTATTTATGCCTCTACAATCAACGCACATACACGACGTACCATCCTTTTTCGGCACTAAAATGATAGGAACAGCACAAGGACTAAGGGATTCGCGTATATAACCTTTCTCGAGCAGTTCTTGTACTTGACGCATAATCTCCTTCGTCTCCTCTGGATTGGTATGGTATGGTGCACGGTTGGGTAGCGAAGCACCGGGAATTAAGTCAATTTGATGCTCAATCCCTCGAATAGGTGGTAATCCCGGTGGCACATCTTGTCGAAAGACGTCAGCGAACTCCTGCAAAATGTTAGTGATAGCAGGGGGCAAAGAGGAAGGCACGTCCTCGAATGAAAATAATGCCTCTTTGCACACAAAGGCATAGCAAACAGATTTGCTGAAATCTAGCTCATCAATATCAGATTTGGTGGCAAGTAAACATGCACTTTTCAATTTAATTTCAGAAACAACAGTAGATGGTTTAATATTAGACTTCATTTGGTGCTCAAATTCTTTTGCCACAATCTGATTTTCACTCTTATTTGTCTCCTGTTTTGCTTTATTAGCTCTCTTAATATCATCTTTCAAAATGGAATCAGGAGTCATAGGAAGCAAAGTAATATTTTTATCGTTATGAACAAGAGTATACTGATTGTTTCTACCATGGTGTACCGAATTTTTATCAAATTTCCATGGTCTACCAAGTAATAAGGAACATGCTTGCATAGGTACCACATCACAATCAACATAATCAGCATATGTAGAGATACTAAAATGCACACGAACAGTACGTGTTACCTTAACCTTGCCGCTGTTGTTGAACCATTGGATGTAGTAAGGATGTGGATGTGGTCTTGTGGTGAGAGATAGCTTCTCCACCATCTCCATGCTAGCCAAGTTATTGCAGCTCCCTCCATCTATGATCACGCGAACAGAACGTTCCTTCACAACTCCCTTTGTATGGAACAAATTATGCCTCTG
The DNA here is from genome assembly GCF_018294505.1 of Triticum aestivum. Taxonomy (NCBI): domain Eukaryota; kingdom Viridiplantae; phylum Streptophyta; class Magnoliopsida; order Poales; family Poaceae; genus Triticum; species Triticum aestivum. The sequence continues at coordinate 326,768,678 of NC_057800.1, forward strand.
ATTTTGCTCAGCTTGTGTAACCTGCACACTCAAAATACGTTGAGCAACTAAACATTCATACCTGTCATCATCTTCAGGAGCCATGTATTGCGTCTCATGATCAGAATCGTCTCCACCGTGTTCGTCACGTGTAATAAGAGCCAAAGTCTCCTCATCATAGTCACTAGCAGACTCATACCCACCATCCTCAGTAACAATCATCACACGCTTAGATGGGCATTCTCTCGCATAATGACCTCCACCCTTGCAACGTCGACAAATAATATCATGTGTTTGCCCTGTTGATGCCATGGATGAAGAAGAGCTCTTTGCAGGCCCAGAAGGTGTGCTCTTGGCAGATAGTGGTGATTGTGCCTACTTTATTGTATCACGGTTGGAGGTGGCAGCCGACGGAGGCGCCGGTGTAGCAGAACGTGTGGAAGTAGATGATGCACGTGGTGTCCATGATGAAGGTCGACCTGCAGAAAAGTTAGTCCGCGCCAATGCCTGTCGATCCTGCACTTCACGTTCAGCTTTACAAGCAAGATGGAATAAACGAGTGATATTAGTATACTCCTTATACTCTAGAATCGTCTGAATCTCTCTATTTAATCCACCCATAAAACGTGCAAGCATAGCTTCATTCTCCTCAACAATACCACATCTAATCAGGCCAGTTTGTAATTCCTGATAATATTCTTCTACAGAATTTTTTCCCTGTCTTAAGCGCTGCAATTTTTGAAGTAATTCACGTTGATAATATGGTGGAACCCAACGAGTATGCATAGCAGTTTTCAAAGCAGCCCAAGTAGCCGGAATAGGAAATAATCTACATGCAAAACTAGTGAATGCACAAACAGCAGCAGGAACACGTCTCTCCTCGGGATATTGTAAACATGTAAATCATTGTTCAGTTTCTAACTCCCAAGTAAGATATATATCAAGAACATATCTACCCTCAAATGGTGGAATATTCAATTTTAGTTTAGGGAGATGGTCATGATCTCGTACCTGAGGGTGAGCCCTACCATTGCCATTATTTGCATGTGGATGACCTGGTGGTTGCTGTGCTGGTGGTGGCACGTAGTTCTGATTTTGATCAACCTAATCCCCATAATCTCCCACATAATCATCCTCCTCCACATCAGCAGTAGGAGCCACATAAGTATCAACAGCAGCACCAGCAGTTTGGCCCGACTAAAGAGGGACACGGCTCGCTCGGCGGAGGGCTGTTTCCCGACGTGGGGGTAGTCGGTGTTGTTGCTATTGTTGCAGAGGTGCGGCAGGAGCAGCCGGTGGTGGTGGTGGAAAATGCGAAAGCAATTCAGCAAACTTGTTATCGAGCTTTGTTTCAAACGTCTTCTCCATGCCATCTATCTTCTCCATGGCCTCTTCAAATCTGTTTATGACATCTTTCACCTGTACACTCATCATTTGCTGAAACGTATCATGAAGCTCCTTGTTTGATGAGGACATGACTACCTTGGATACGACCAAAAATATTGCATACATGCATATTTGTCAGGTGATTTCTAATGCAAACTATTCAATAGTCTATTTATGTTATCCAGAACAAAAATACTTCACACACTTTTGTGTTTTGTCTAATTGCAGGTGTATGGGACATTTGTACAATCCACATATGAAGATAAGGGAAAAGGAGATGTTTAGGTTGTGTTCAAAAAGTCCTCTCACGTCACTTTTGGGCCAAGAGAAGATAGAGTCCAAGTCTCTCACGTTCTGGATTCAGATTCGGACTGCACAGACATACCTGACTCAAAACGCCAACAACTTTTTCATACGGACTCCGAATTGGGTGATTCTTTTTTTGTTGGAAACTAGATTTCGTGATCTTTCCATCCCAATTGGATTAACCTTCAAATTCGTCCGGAGCGTTGAGTTACGGACGAAACAATCTGACGTTGCAACAGAATCCGAGTCAAACTACAAGCCCAAAGGTGTTGCATCACCACCACTTGGGCCCATGAGCCTTGTACGACCTAGGGTTAGTTTTAGGCTGCCTTGGGACGTCCTCCCACCTCCTTGGCCGCCACCCCTTGCTCCTATATAAGTAAATACATCTAGTAGCTTTTTTCCTTGGGATTTGTTTAGTTAAAAGTTAGCCATTGCAACTTCGTGTACTTCGTTTGTGTCCAACGACCAGACCAAGACCGCTTCCGAATCCCCACCATTATCGATACTTCATATATATTTGCAATATTCAGATTGCTTTATCATATTTTTGCTCGTTCTTCGATTGCTTGCAGGAATAGACCTTCGTGGTCAGGCTGACCATGCTTCCAGCATCGTCAGTAACCTCAGGAGATTGGTTTAGCGATTGCTAAGGCGCAACGTCGTGCACGTTTGTAGTCGGATCGTCAAAGTCGTCTCCACCAAATCGATAGTTATCATCTCATCGAAAGATCGGGACCCTCGCATCTATCAAGTGGTATCAGTTTTCAGGTTGCTCGGTGAGAATTTCCAGTTTTCCTAGATTAGATTTATTTTCTTACCTATTGTCCAAGAAAAAGCCACAAAAAAGAGTTAGATCTATTCATCCTTTGTCCAAGCCAGTCTGAGCCTTTGCAATTTTCTTTTCATTGCTTGCATAGTTGAATTATCGGTTGCATCGTCGTGTCGAGTTGCTGGTCTTAGTGTCTAGTTCGTTTAGAGTTTCGAGTTCTGTTCACATTAGTCACGTCGCCGCTGCATCGTTATCCCTTCCGCTGTCCACCACCCATCCATCAATTTCCTCCACGTGCTACCCACCGTTCATTGTCATAATCATAGTTGAGATCGTTCCCGTCTTCGCTTGATCCAATCTACATCTTATCTAGTTTGTTTTGGAAAGAGGGAGAGAGAAAAAAAGATAGAGAAAAAAACGAGAGAAAAAAAAAGTAAAAAAAAGTCAGAGAAAAAAAAAGAAAGGAAAAGAAAAAAAGTGTGAGAAAAAAAAGAGAGGAGAAAAAAAAACAAAATTCGGATCTATCTAGACTCAATCTCGTAGTTGAATTCGGATTGGAATCTGTTTTGTGCACTGTTCAGTAAAACAGGCATAACTTCCTCATATGAAGTCTGTTTTGGCTCCGCGAGTACTCAAATGAAAGCTAGCGACGAGCCGCATCTAAATAGTTGCAGAAGCTAGTTCAGTATTTGGCACCTCAATATCAGCTTCTAAATAGGTCTACTGCTATTGTGATCTTCACTTATATCTTGCTGTCCAGAGCTACTTCATATCCTTTATTGATGCTAGTTGTGCTACGGCGTGACCTCATTAGTGTTCTAGGCTCGTGTCTCTAGTTTGGTCTAGCCTAGGACCAGCACAGTACCGTTGTTGAGCGTTTATTCAACATTGCATCTCTGAATTGATTATTGCTAATCTTTTGCTACCATATATAGCCAACCCAGCTCCTTATATTTCTACACCGTGTATACGTAGGTTCCCCTAGCAATCGTTTTACATAATCTTCGGAGTTATTTGACACCGCCGGTTGCCTGTCACCACCTGCCGCATGGTAAGAACTTGTAAGATATTGATATTTGCTTTACTGTGAGCACTTTACAACCACATCCTAGTAGTTCATTGGAACATTATTCTCGAATTTTGGTTCTTGTTTCTACTAATCATGACAGGTTCCAGAGATAGAAGTTCTTGGATGACAGACACATCTTCACCATCACGAGAGTTGGGACAACACACACAAGCATATGGTCAGGTTATCTCTTTACCATCATTTGAGGGTAGATTTAATCCTGCTATTTATCTAGCTTGGGAGCTTTAAGTAGAACAAGTTTTTAGTCACCATGATTTTTCTGAACTTGAGAGAGTACGAGCTACCATTAGAGCATTTACTGGTTTTGCTTCTGTTTGGTGGAGTGTACATTGTAAGCAAAACATTGATAACCAACCCACAACTTGGAAAGTTTTGAAAGCTGTAATGAGATAACATTTTTTTCCTCCTTACTATCGTCGTGAATTGCGTCGCAAATTGGAGCAATTAAAACAAGGCAGTAACACTGTTCATGCTTACTACCAAGAGTTCAAATCTTATATGCATCATTGTGACATAGAAGAATCTGAGGATGATACAATGAATAGATTTTTTGGTGGTTTGAACCATGATATTCAGGCAAGATTTCAGTATATTCCTCGTTGCATTACTGGTATGTATGTCCGTGCTTGTACCTTTGAGAGACAAATACAGGAGGATGCATTGGGTGACTACAATAACTACTATTCCAGTTCATGCTCACCACCGCCGGTTGGTTACTCCACTATTGCACCTACTAGAGCAGCCCCACCTCGGATCGTGAGCGCGATATCATCTCAAGTGTATGGTACATTGTCAATGTCCGTACCTACATCAGCTACATCTCTGCGAGGTAACAGTAAAGGTCTTGATGATATAACTTCACATGAGAATGAAGCATGCCTAGTTAACTTGAATGCATCATGTGTTGAGTTACCTGTTGATTTGAGCACACCACCTATTTTAGAGACTCTTTTTACTGTCATGAATGCGTCATGTGATCAAACAGCTGAAATATCAACAATTTTGAGTGCACCCATTGAATTAACTGTTGATGCAAAAGAACCAATGTTTAATCATTTTGATATGACCTCTAATCTTGATGATGATTCTGTGTCCAATGACTTATTGCATGTTTGCTTATTTAAGCATGTTGTAGCATGTAAATTTGATGCAAGTAAGGTTTATTCATCGAAGTTAGGATGGTTTAGTGATGAACATTGCCAATCTTTTGAAGTGAATAAGAGCTTCACTTATATGTGCAAACTGAGTTGCAATATTTTCATGCCTTCTACTTCTTGTGATAATTTTTTGGCTTTAGATTTTATGAACAATAAAAGTTACTCATGTATACATGTGACATATGTGCAAAAATCAAGGGAAGTTAAAATGGATGACATATACATATACAACATGTACACCTTGTCTCTTTTGTTAGCCACATTTCAGATTAAGCAATGCCGAGGACGGCTTTGTTTTCAAAAAGGGGAGGATGATGAGGACATGACTACCTTGGATACGACCAAAAATATTGCATACATGCATATTTGTCAGGTGATTTCTAATGCAAACTATTCAATAGTCTATTTATGTTATCTAGAACAAAAATACTTCACACACTTTTGTGTTTTGTCTAATTGCAGGTGTATGGGACATTTGTACAATCCACATATGAAGATAAGGGAAAAGGAGATGTTTAGGTTGTGTTCAAAAAGTCCTCTCACATCACTTTTGGGCCAAGAGAAGATAGAGTCCAAGTCTCTCACGTTCTGGATTCAGATTCGGACTGCACAGACATACCTGACTCAAAACATCAACAAATTTTTCATACGGACTCCGAATTGGGTGATTCTTTTTTTGTTGGAAACTAGATTTCGTGATCTCTCCATCCCAATTGGATTCACCTTCAAATTCGTCCGGAGCGTTGAGTTACGGACGAAACCATCTAACATTGCAGCAGAATCCGAGTCAAACTACAAGCCCAAAGGTGTTGCATCACCTCCACTTGGGCCCATGAGCCTTGTACGACCTAGGGTTAGTTTTAGGCTGCCTTGGGACGTCCTCCGACCTCCTTGGCCGCCACCCCTTGCTCCTATATAAGTAGATCCATCTAATAGCTTTTTCCTTGGGATTTGTTTAGTTAAAAGTTAGCCATTGCAACTTCGTGTACTTCGTTTGTGTCCAATGACCAGACCAAGACCGCTTCCGGATCCCCACCATTATCAATACTTCATATATATATTTGCAATATTCAGATTGCTTTATCATATTTTTGCTCGTTCTTCGATTGCTTGCAGGAATAGACCTTCGTGGTCAGGCTGGCCGTGCTTCCAGCATCGTCAGTAACCTCAGGAGATTGGTTTAGCGATTGCTAAGGCGCAACGTCGTGCACGTTTGTAGTCGGATCGTCAAAGTCGTGTCCACCAAATCGATAGTTATCATCTCATCGAAAGATCGGGACCCTCGCCTCTATCATTGTTCGTCAAGTTCTCCCAGTCAGTCTCATCGGATTGTGATCCTGGCATGGTTAGCAGCAATAGAAACACACAAGAATATGATTCTACAGACTACTAACAAGTGGTGGTGGTGGCGGGTGTCACAAATCCGTCAAGCAAATCTCAAATTCTTACCAGTTCTTACCCAACAGCAGGCGGTGATCGGCAACCGTTATAGTCAAAACTCTCAAAAGCTTGGATAGAGCGATTGCCAGGGAGAGTCAAACGCACGACGTAGATGTATGTGGAGCTGGGAAGGCTTATAGTATGGTAGCAAAAAGGGTCAGCAATAATCAATTCAGAGATGCAAAGTTGAATAAACGCTCAACGACGGTACTGTGCTGGTCCTAGGCTAGACCGTGCTAGAGACGCGAGCCTAGAACACTAACAAAATCATGGCGCTGCACGTAAATAAGGGAAAAGCACACTCTGGAACAATTTTTATTCGCACTTTTTTTTGCGCTCCTTTTTTTGCGCTCCTCTTTTTTGGTGCGAAAAATCACTATAATGCCGAGTGTCTCAAAACTCTTCCCTCGTCAAACTGATAGGATGGGCACGAAATTTTTTTTTTCACATTTTTTTTCGGAAATCAGGGCAGCGACGACGAAAGAGTGCGACAAAAAATCACTATGATGGCACGTGGCTTAAAAGACTCAGAAAAACCTAAAAATAGGATAGGGAAAAAAATTTGCCCAGGAAAATTTTGGCCTAAAAACTGCCCGGGGGTCTCCAGACTTTTTTTTCCGAGACCTACGCAGGCAAGGAAACACGAATCGGAATTTAGATTGATGTCAACAACAAACCTAATATGAGAAGACCTCGGATTGGTGGTGGATATATGGTTGTGGTATATGGCAGCGGTGGTGGTATATGGTAGCGGTGGTGGTATATGGATACAGATTGGTGGTGGTATACGGATACGGATTGGTGGTGGTATATGGATATGGATTCAGAGCGGTGGCGGATAAGCAAAAGTGGTAGATGGGCGATGATGATGGTGCGGCGGCGGCGTGACAACTTATGACCAGAACTCGAAACTCTAAAAGACTAGACTCTAAGACCAGCAACTTGACACGACGATGCAACCACAAATTCAACAAAGCAAAAACCCTAAAAAGATTATGGAAAGGCTCAAATTGGTTCGGATATGATGAACTAACCCTAAAAAAATTTTGTGGCTTTTTCGTGGACTGTAGGTATGAAGAACAGACTCGATCTAATCTATGAAAAACTGTAAAATCTCACCGATCAACCTGGAAACCTGATACCACTTGATGGAGGCGAGGGTCCCGATGTTTCGATGAGATGGTGGCTATCGTTTTCTGTGGGAGTCGACTTTGACGATCCGACTACGAACGTGCGAGACGTCGCGCCTTAGCAATCGCTAAACCAACTTCCGAGGGTTATTGACCACGCCGGAGCACGATCAACCTGACCACGAGGGTCTGTTTCCTGCGAGCAAACGAAGAACAAGCAAGAAACTAAGATTGCAATCTGGATATTGCGAATATAAGATGAAAGCTTTATTGATCAAGGTGGGGTTTTGTGACGTCTTGCTCCGGTCGTTGGACACAAACGAAGTACGCGAAGTTGCAGCTATGGCGAACTTTTGATCTAAACAAAACCCAAAGTCTAAACGACGCCCTAAGGGCTGTATATATGGAGGAAGAGGGGGGAATTTCGTGGCCCTTGAGGGTGGGGTCCGAAACCAACCCTAACTCTTGTTTCCCCACACATACGGACTCTAAAAATAGCCTATACTTAAGTATTTCGAAATTACATGGGCCTGGCCCATTAATAAGGTGATGTAGCACCTAGAATAGCATGTGCACGAATATTATGAAGTGGCATCTTGTATATTTCGTACAAGGCTTCATGCACTCCTTATGGCGGCTTTAAAGTCCTGAAATCATCACTTGTAACTCCGTTCTTGATCCCCTTGCGCATGCCATCAACTCCATGTGATAGAGGCAAAGGTGTCCCGTCTTTCGATGAGATGATGGATATCGCTTTGGTGGCAGTCGACTTTGACGATCCGACTACGAACGTGTGAGGACGTCGCGCCTTAGCAATCGCTAAACCAACTCCGAGAGGTTATTTACCACGCCGGAGCACGATCAACCTGACCACGAGGGTCTGTTTCCTGCGAGCAAACGAAGAACAAGCAAGAAACTGAGATTGCAATCTGGATATTGCGAATATAAGATGAAAGCTTTATTGATCAAGGTGGTGTTCTGTGACGCCTTTGTCTGGTCGTTGAACACAAACGAAGTACGCGAAGTTGCAGCTATGGCGAACTTTTAATCTAAACAAAACCTAAAGTCTAAACGATGCCCTAAGGGCTGTATATATGGAGGAAGAGGGGGGAATTTCGTGGCCCTTGGTGGAGGGGTCCGAAATCAACCCTATCTCTTGTTTCCCCACACATACGGACTCTAAAAATAGCCTATACTTATGTATTTAGAAATTACATGGGCCGGGCCCAATAATACGGTGACGCAGCACCTAAAATAGCCTCGGGACGAAATTTATGAAGTGGCATCTTGTATATTTCGTCCAAGGCTTCATGCACCCATTATGGTGGCTTCAAAGTCCTGAAATCATCACTTGTAACTCCGTTCTTGTTCCCCTTGCGCATGCCATCATCTCCATGATTATTCTTGCTCCAATGTTCATCCTTCTCCAAGCTAGGCCCTTCATTTGTAAGCAAAACAAATGTATCCAATTTAGGCAGCATCATATTCTCATGAACATTAGAATCATTACCAAGAAACGAAAGTACCTGGTAATTTAGTTAGCGTGCACGAGCTCTAGTAATTGGTCCAGTATGTATAGCAGCAGGGGCTGTGGGTGTAACAATTGTATTGATGTCCTCATCATCCTCCCCTTCTTGAAATGAAGTCGTCCTCGACGGAAGTTCATCTTCCTCACCCAAATAAGGCTTCAAATCTGCAATGTTAAAAGTGGGACTAACCCCAAAATCTGCAGGCAGCTCAAGTTTATATGCATTATCATTTATTTTCTCTAACACCTTAAAGGGACCATCAGCACGTGGCATTAACTTTGATTTGCGCAAATCAGGAAATCTATCCTTACGCAAATGTAACCAAACAAGATCTCCAGGTGCAAACACAACATGTTTTCTACCCTTATCTCCAGCAAGTTTATATTTAGCATTCGTATGCTCAATGTTTTCCTTAGTTAACTCATGCATTTTTAAAATCAATTCAGCACGTTGTTTAGCATCAAAATTAACCTTCTCCGAAGATGGAAAGGCAACAAATCAATAGGTGCACGAGGTAGGAAACCATACCCAACTTCAAAAGGGCACATCTTAGTAGTAGAATGCAATGAACAATTATAAGCAAATTCAATATGAGGCAAGCATTCCTCCCATATTTTCTTATTATTCTTCAAAACAGCCTAAGCATAGTAGACAATGTTCTATTGACTACTTCAGTTTGTCCATCAGTTTGGGGGTGACAAGTAGTACTAAAAAGCAGTTTAGTCCCCAACTTAGCCCATAAACATCTCCAAAAGTGGCTAAGAAATTTAGTATCACGATCTAAAACAATAGTATTTGGCACACCATGCAAGCGAATAATTTCACGAAAGAACAAATCAGCAACATTAACAGCATCATCGCTTTTATGACATGGTATAAAGTGTGCCATTTTCGAGAATCTATCCACGACAACAAATATGCTATCCCTCCCCTTCTTTGTTCGAGGTAAACCTAAAACAAAGTCCATAGATATATCCTCCCAAGGAACACTAGGTACAGGCAAAGGCATATATAAACCATGAGGATTGAGTCGTGACTTAGCTTTTTGACATGTAGTGCAGCGAGCAATAAAACGCTCAACATCCCGTCTCATCTTTGGCCAAAAGAAATGTGTAGCAAGTACGTCCTCCGTCTTCTTCACGCCAAAGTGTCCCATTAATCCTCCTCCATGCGCCTCCTGCAACAAGAAAAGACGAACGGAGCTAGCTGGAATGCATAGCTTGTTAGCACGAAACACAAATCCATCGTTAACAACAAACTTGTTCCACATTCTTCCTTCTTTACAATTCTGCATTACATCTTTAAAATCAGCAACATGCACATATTGATCTTTGATGGTCTCCAAACCAAATATTTTGAAGTCAAGTTGTGAAAGCATAGTATAGCGACGAGACAATGCATCAGCAATAACAGTTTCTTTTCCCTTCTTGTGTTTAATGACATAAGGGAAAGTCTCAATGAATTCAACCCATTTAGCATGTCTACGATTCAGTTTAGCTTGACTTTTAATATGTTTCAAAGATTCATGATCAGAATGTATAACAAATTCTTTGGGCCATAAATAATGTTGCCATGTTTCTAAAGTCCGAACAAGAGCATATAATTCTTTACCATAAGTAGAATAATTTAGACTAGGCCCACTCAATTTTTCAGAAAAGTATGCAATAGGTTTGCCATCTTGTAATAACACACCTCCTAATCCAATTCCACTAGCATCACATTCAAGCTCAAAAGTCTTATTAAAATCAGGAAGTTGGAGTAAAGGAGCATGTGTCAACTTATCTTTCAATACCGTGAAGGCTTCTTCCTATGCGGTACCCCAAAGCAAAGGCACATCTTTCTTTGTAAGCTCATTGAGAGGTGCAACAATGGTGCTGAAATATTTCACAAAATGCCTATAGAATCCAGCGAGGCCAAGAAAACTCCTCACTTGTGTGACCGTTTTGGGCTGCGGCCAACTCTCAATAGCTTCAATCTTGGCTTTATCAACTTCAATTCCCTGTGGAGTAACAACATATCCAAGAAAAGATACTCGGTCGGTGCAAAAGGTGCACTTCCCAAGGTTACCAAACAAACGTGCATCACGTAGAGCAATAAAAACAGCACGTAAATGTTCCAAATGTTCTTCCAAAGATCTGCTATCAATCAATATGTCATCAAAGTAAACAACCACAAATCGTCCAATGAAAACACATAAAACTTCGTTCATTAATCTCATGAAAGTACTAGGTGCATTAGTTAACCCAAAAGGCATGACTAACCACTCATATAATCCAAACTTAGTTTTAAATGCTGTTTTCCATTCATCTCCCAATTTCATACGAATTTGATGGTAGCCACTACGCAAATCAACTTTGGAGAATATTGTAGAGCCACTCAATTCATCAAGCATATCATCTAGCCTAGGAATAGGATGACGATAACGAATAGTAATATTATTAATGCCTCTACAATCAACACAGATACGTGATGTACCATCCTTTTTCGGCACTAGAATAATAGGAACAACACAAGGACTAAGGGATTCACGTATATAACCTTTGTCGAGAAGCTCTTGTACTTGACGCATAATCTCCTTCGTCTCCTCTGGATTGGTACGGTATGGTGCACGGTTTGGCAGTGAAGCACCGGGAATTAAGTCAATCTGATGCTCAATCCCTCGAATAGGCGGTAATCCCGGTGGCACGTCTTGTGGAAAAACGTCAGCGAACTCCTGCAAAATGTTAGTGACAGCAGGAGGCAAAGAGGAAGGCACGTCCTCGAATGAAAATAATGCCTCTTTGCACACAAAAGCATAGCAAACAGATTTGCTGAAATCTAGCTCATCAATATCAGATTTGGTGGCAAATAAACATGCACTTTTCAATTTAATTTCAGAAGCAACACTAGATGGTTTATTATTAGGCTTCATTTGTTGCTCAAATTCTTTTGCCACAATCTGATTTTCACTCTTATTCTTCTCCTGTTTTGCTTTATTAGCTCTATTAATATCATCTTTCAAAATGGAATCAGGAGTCATAGCAAGCAAAGTAATATTTTTATCCTTATGAACAAGAGTATAGTGATTGTTTCTACCATGGTGTACAGAATTTTTATCAAATTGCCATGGTCTATCAAGTAATAAGGAACATGCTTGCATAGGTACCACATCACAATCAACATAATCAGCATATGTAGAGATACTAAAATGCACACAAACAGTACGTGTTACCTTAACCTTGCCGCTATTGTTGAACCATTGGATGTAGTAAGGATGTGGATGTGGTCTTGTGGTGAGAGAAAGCTTCTCCACCATCTCCATGCTAGCCAAGTTGTTGCAGCTCCCTCCGTCTATTATGACGCGCATAGAACGTTCCTTCACAACTCCCTTGGTATGGAACAAATTGTGCCTCTGATTTTGCTCAGCTTGTGTGACCTGCACACTCAAAACACGTTGAGCAACTAAACATTCATACTTGTCAGCGTCTTCAGGAGCCATGTATTGCGTCTCATGATCAGAATCATCTCCACCATGTTCTTCACGTGTAATAAGAGCCAATGTCTCCTCATCATAGTCACTAGCGGACTCATATCCACCACCCTCGGTAGCAATCATCACACGCGGCGATTTGCATTCTCTCGCATAATGACCTCCTCCCTTACAACGACGAAAAAATAATATCACTTGTGTGCCCTGTTGATGCCCTGGAAGAAGAAGAACTCTGTGCAGGCCCGGCAGGTGCGCTCTTGGCAGATAATGGTGGTTGTTCCTGTTTTCTTGTATCACGGCTATAGGAGGCACCTGATTGAGGTGCTAGTGCAGTTGAAGTAGAAGATGCACGCGGTGTCCATGATGAAGGTCGGCCTGCAGAAAAGTTAGTTCGCGCCAATGCTTGTCGATCCTCCACTTCACGTTCAGCTTTACAAGCAAGATGGAATAAACGAGTGATATTAGTATACTCCTTATAGTCTAGAATGGTCTGAATCTCTCTATTTAATCCACCCAGAAAATGTGCAAGCATAGCTTCATTCTCCTCAACAATACCACATCGAATCATGCCAGTTTGTAATTCCTGATAATATTCTTCTACAGAATTTTTTCCTTGTCTTAAACGCTGCAATTTTTGAAGCAATTCACGTTGATAATATGGTGGAACCCAACGCGTACGAATAGCAGTTTTGAAAGCAGCCCAAGTAGTTGGAATAGGATATAATCTACAATGTTCAGACCACCAGACACATGCAAAACTAGTGAAAGCACAAACAGCAGCAGCAACCCGTCTCTCCTCGGGATATTGTAAACATGTAAAACGTTGTTCAGTTTCTAACTCCCAAGTACAATATATATCAGGAACATATCTACCCTCAGATGGTGGAATATTCAATTTCAGTTTAGGAATATGGACATCATCTCGTACCTGAGGTGGTGGTGCAGGCCTACCATTACGAATATATACCTGAGGTCGACCTGCTGGTGGTGGTGCTGGTGGTTGCACGTAGTTCTGATTTTGAGCAACCTCATCCTCGTAATCTCCCACATAATCATCCTCCTCCGCATCAGCAGCAGGAGCCACAGAAGTATCAACAGCAGCACCAACAGTTTGGCCAAACGCAAGAGGAACACGGCTCGCTCGGTGGAGGTCTATTTCGCGACGTGGAGGTAGTCGTGGTTGTTGTTGTTGTTGGAGAGGTGCGTTAGGTGCAGCGGGTGGTGGTGGTGGAAGACGCGTGAGCAATTCATTAAACTTGTTATCGAGCTTTGTTTCGAACGTCTTCTCCATGCCATCTATCTTCTCCATGGCCTCTTCAAATCTGTTTAGCACGTCTTGCACCTGTTCACTCATCATTTGCTGAAATTTATCATGCAAATCCTTATTCGTCATGTTCTCCCAGTCAGTCTCGTCGGCTTGTGATCCTGGCATGGTTAGCAGAAATAGAAACACACAAGAATATGATCCTACAGACTACTAACAAGAGGTGGTGGTGGGTGTCACAAATCCGTCAAGCAAATCTCAAATTCTTACCAGTTCTTACCCAGCAGCAGGCGGTGATCGGCAACCGTTGTAGTCAAAAACTCTCAAAGCTTGGATAGAGCGATTACCAGGGAGAGTCAAACGCACGACGTAGATGTATGTGGACCTGGGAAGGCTTATAATATGGTAGCAAAAAGGGTCAGCAATAATCAATTCAGAGATGCAAAGTTGAATAAACGCTCAACGACGGTACTGTGCTGGTCCTAGGCTAGACTGTGCTAGAGACGCGAGCCTAGAACACCAACAAAATCACGGCGCGGCACGTAAACAAGGGAAAAGCACACTCTGGAATTTTTTTTTCGCTCTTTTTTTTGCGATGCTTATTTTTGCGAAAAATCACTATAATGGCGAGTGTCTCAAAACTCTTCCTAGCTCAAACTGACAGGATGGGCACGAAATTTTTTCGACCAATTTTTTTTTGACTGCCCGGACCCAAAAACTGGAAACGGGTCAAAAAAAACTTCCTATAATGGCACCTGTCTCAAAACACTCAGAAACACCTAAAAATAGGATAGCCAGAATTTTTTTCAAAAAATGCCTTTTCGAAAAATTTTGGGCCAAAACGGAGCGTGGTTTCCGGACTCTTTTTTTTCCGAAACCTACTCCGGCAAGGAAACACGAATCGGAATCTAGATGGATCTCGAAAACAAACCTAATATGACAAGAACTCGGATTGGTGGTGGATATATGGTGGTAGATGGCAGCGGTGGTGGTATTTGACAGTTGTGGTGGTATATGGATACGGATTCGAAGTGGTGGCGGATAAGCGGTGGTGGTAGATGGCAGGGGTTATGATGATGGTGCGGCGGCGGCGTGACAACTTATGACCAGAACTCGAAACTCTAAAGGACTAGACTCTAAGACCAGCAACTAGACACGACGATGCAACCGCAAATTCAACAAAGCAAAACCCTAAAAAGATTATGCAAAGGCTCAGATTGGTTCGGATATGATGAACTAACCCTAATTTTTTTTTGGCTTTTTCGTGGACTATAGGTATGAAGAACAGACTCGATCTAAACTACGAAAAACTGTAAAACCTCACCGAGCAAACTGGAAATCTGATACCACTTGATAGAGGCAAAGGTGTCCCGTCTTTCGATGAGATGATGGATATCGCTTTGGTGGCAGTCGACTTTGACGATCCGACTACAAACGTGCGAGGACGTCGCGCCTTAGCAATCGCTAAACCAACTCCGAGAGGTTATTGACCACGCCGGAGCACGATCAACCTGACCACGAGGGTCTGTTTCCTGCGAGCAAACGAAGAACAAGCAAGAAACTGAGATTGCAATCTGGATATTGCGAATATAAGATGAAAGCTTTATTGATCAAGGTGGGGTTCTGTGACGCCTTTGTCTGGTAGTTGAACACAGACAAAGTACGCGAAGTTGCAGCTATGGCGAACTTTTAATCTAAACAAAACCCAAAGTCTAAACGATGCCCTAAGGGCTGTATATATGGAGGAAGAGGGGGGAATTTCGTGGACCTTAGTAGAGGGGTCCGAAATCAACCCTATCTCTTGTTTCCCCACACATACGGACTCTAAAAATAGCCTATACTTATGTATTTCGAAATTACATGGGACTGGCCCAATAATAAGGTGACGCACCACCTAAAATAGCCTCGGGATGAAATTTATGAAGTGGCATCTTGTATATTTCGTCCAAGGCTTCATGCACCCATTATGGTGGCTTCAAAGTCCTGAAATCATCACTTGTAACTCCGTTCTTGTTCCCCTTGCGCATGCCATCATCTCCATGCTTGTTCTTGCTCCAATGTTCATCCTTCTCCAAGCTAGGCCCTTCATTTGTAAGCAAAACAAATGTATCCAATTTAGGCAGCATCATATTCTCATGAACATTAGAATCATTACCAAGAAATGAAAGTACCTGGTAATTTAGTTGGCGTGCACGAGCTCTAGTAATTGGTCCAGTATGTATAGCAGCAGGGGTTGTGGGTGTAACAATTGTATTGATGTCCTCATCACCATGTGTGTTCTTGCTCCAATGTTCATCCTTCTCCAAGCTAGGCCCTTCATTTGTAAGCAAAACAAATGTATCCAATTTAGTCAGCATCATAATCTCATGAACATTAGAATCATTACCAAGAAACGAAAGTACCTGGTAATTTAATTGGCGTGCGCGAGCTCTAGTAATTGGTCCAGTATATGTAATAGTAGGGGCTGTGGGTGTAACAATGGTATTGATGTCCTCATCACACACCCCAAAGGTGGACGCTGGGGGGCCGGGCGCTTTCCAGTGCTCTCGTGGCGGCTGCTGATGGAGCGCTGCAGCCTGGCGCTCCTCAGATGGCAGTCCTTGATGCACGGGTGAGCCGTCCTGAGGGGGCAATCAAATACTTGGCGCGATCTGAGGCTCCTGAGGTCGCCGCCCCTGAAGCTCGGGGAAGCAGTCCTGGAGAGCCGATGCAGCCCGGTGCTCCTGAAGTCAGCTCTCCAGAGGCTCCGCAGCCCACCCCAGAAGCTGACGACCGTGCTTCGGCTTCGGCCAGTTGCGCCTGAACTTCGAGGCACTCCGCAAGAGAAGGGGGCCTCCCTGCCGCAGTGGTGACGCCTACCGGTCGCTAAAGCAGAGGAAATAGATAGCCATAGACGAGTAAGTACCTCTTCTTTGCAATTTTCTGCGTGTTGCACCCTGTCCTGACAATGGCCCTTCAGGATCCCTTCATCTGTGGCAGCAAGATCTCCTGAGGAGCAGCTTCCCCCCTGTCCTCGGCTTGTCCCTGATCATGAGCTCCCCCCACTAGGCTACCGTGCGGGGTGTATGGCCTGTCCGAGAGGCAGGTGTGCCGACAGGAGGCCTTGACCCTGCGTTCCTGTCATCCCTCCTTCTTGGTGCACCCTGGGGTGCCGAAGGTGTGCCGAGGGCTCCTCCGCTGGTCGTCTCCGGTGACTGGGCGTTCCTAGCCTTGGCTTCGTCTTCGATCAGCGAGGCCATGCCACTCGGTGCCTCCGCCGAGGCCCGAGGGGTGGAAAGGAAAGTGCCAGTTTCCAGCCCTCCGCCAATGGCAGGCCGGCCACCTCAAGCCTCCCCAATAACTCCTGGCGTGAAGGATGGACTTGGTCATGCGTTGGAGCTCGCGCACGGGCGTGGTGTTGTACGACACGAACTCTTCCAAGAGGCGATGGGTGCCCTGAGCCGACTCGAGAAAGAGCTTGTTGACATCGACGCCTGCCTTGAGACGAAGGGTCTTCGGCTAGCGGATGAATGACATCAGTTGAAGGTAGCCATCAACCTCGGGCACCTTTAGCATGAGCGTGCCAATGCGAAGGCTGAGGTGTCCCTTGCGACCTCATGCGAGGCCTGCGCCCGGGCAGTGGACCATCGTTGTGAAGCTACTGAGGAGCACGAACGATAACTCCTGGCCTTGAACGCTACCCTCGAGCAGCGGATTGAGGCGCGCGGGGCCGTCTTGGTGTCGATGAGAGGAGAGTCTTCCGAAGAGGAGGAGATCCAGAAACACAAGGAGGCGCTGGTGTTGGAGGCCTCGAAGCGTAGCCTCGAGTTTGAGCGGCTGGAGACGAGGGAGCGCTAGGTGTCCATGGCCGAGGACACCGTCATCGTGCGTGAAGCCAGGATCGAGGACAAGGTTGACCGGAGGGTGGAGAAGGCCCGTGTAGATCTTGCTGACGTGCACTGGCTGATGCCTGGTATTCCTGGAGGCTGAGGCTGAGGGCAGGCTCACCGCCCTTAGGACGAGACTGGATGAGGCCGAGCAGCGCGGGAGGGCCGTTGTGGTAGCTCAGACCTTCGCCCAGGCCGACCTGGCCTTCGCGCGCACCGACGTGCTCTCCCTCCAGCAACATATTGACAGCACCGCGTCCCTTGCACAGAAGAACGCGGATGATGCATGTCGTCAGTGAACGGTGCAGCACGAACACGCTTCTATGCTGCAGGACCTCAGGGTGAGAGCCAACCGAGCCCTGAGCACTATCTATGAGGAGAGCGCCCCTCATCCACATGAGGAAGACTACGCCAGCCACCTCTGCTTCTTCACCTAGATTGTGACACGCCTGGAGGACCGGGTCGCGAGGGCTCATGAGCTCGTTGAGGAGAGGAGTCGGGGCCTCCTTGGGCACGCATTTTCATGCGTCTTCAGTCATCTTCAGAACCTCGACCCCCATTTTGACTTTCATGCTGCCATAGCCCTCATGCCCATGGTTATCCGACACAACTTATCGGACTGGGTGGACGACCACGTGGATGCCCTGGTCACGGAGTTCGACCCTGAAGATGACGCGGTCGTGGTGGTGGTCGGAGAAGGCGGCACAGACGATGACGATGTAGGCAACGCTGGCGACAACTCTGATGTCGGGGATGTTGACCCACAAGTATAGGGGATCTATCGTATTCCTTTCGATAAGTAAGAGTGCCAAACCCAACGAGGAGTAGAAGGAAATGACAAGCGGTTTTCAACAAGGTATTCTGTGCAAGCACTGAAACTATCAGTAACAGATAGTTTTGTGATAAGGTAATTTGTAACGGGTAACAAGTAATAAAAGTAAATAAGGTGCATCAAGATGGCCCAATCCTTTTTGTAGCAAAGGACAAGCCTAGACAAACTCTTATATAAAGGAAAACGCTCCCGAGGGCACATGGGAATTATCGTCAAGCTAGTTTTCATCACGCTCATATGATTCGCGTTCGTTACTTTGATAATTTGATATGTCGGTGGACTGGTGCTTGGGTACTGCCCTTCCTTGTACAAGCATCCCACTTACGGTTAACCCCTCTTGCAAGCATCCGCAACTACAAAAGAAGTATTAAGGCAAACCTAACCATAGCATGAAACATATGGATCCAAATCAGCCCCTTATGAAGCAACGCGTAAACTAGGGTTTAAGCTTCTGTCACTCTAGCAACCCATCACCTACTTATTACTTCCCAATGCCTTCCCCTAGGCCCAAACAATGGTGAAGTGTCATGTAGTCGACGTTCACATGACACCACTAGAGGAAAGACAACATACATCTCATCAAAATATCGAATGAATACCAAATTCACATGACTACTTATAGCAAGACTTCTCCCATGTCCTCGGGAACAAACGTAACTACTCACAAATCATATTCATGTTCATAATCAGAGGGGTATTAAGATGCATAAAGGATCTAAACATATGATCTTCCACCAAGTAAACCAACTAGCATCAACTACAAGGAGTAATCAACACTACTAGCAACCCACAGGTACCAATCTGAGGTTTTGGGACAAAGATTGGATACAAGAGATGAACTAGGGTTTGAGATGAGATGGTGCTGGTGAAGATGTTGATGGAGATTGATCCCCTCCCAATGAGAGGATAGATGGTGATGACGATGGTGATGATTTCCCCCTCCCGGAGGGATGTTTCCCCGGCAGAACAGCTCCGTCGGATCCCTAGATTGGTTCCTCCAAGGTTCCGCCTTGTGGCAGCGGTGTTTCATCCTGAAAGCTTGCCTATGATTTTTTCCAGGGCGAAAGACTCCATATAGCCAAAGATGGGCACCGGAGGCCTGCCAGGGGGCCCACGATACAGGGGGCGCGCCCCCACCCTCGTGGATGGTGGGTGGCCCCCCTCCGGTGCTTTCTTCGCTCAATATTTTTTATATAATCCAAAACTGACTTTCGTGGAGTTTCAGGACTTTTGGAGTTGTGCCGAATAGGTCTCTAATATTTGCTCCTTTTCCAGCCCAGAATTCCAGCTACCGGCATTCTCCCCCTTCGTGCAAACCTTTTAAAAATAAGAGAGAATATGCATAAGTATTGTGACATAATGTGTAATAACAGCCCATAATGCAATAAATATCGATATAAAAGCATGATGCAAAATGGACATATCAACTCCCCCAAGCTTAGACCTCCCTAGTCCTCAAGCGGAAGCCGATATCGAAAAATATGTCCACATGTTTAGAGATAGTGGTGTCGATAAAATAAAAAACGGACATGAGGGCATCATGATCATTCTTATAACAACAACATATATATATCGGCACCAAAAAGTTTATATGTTGCTACAGGGCTTCGTCCATACAGGGCTTCGAACGGTGCCATCTTCAGACTGGCTTGGTAACTATTGTTGTATGAGAACTCTGCATAAGGCAAATTGTCATCCCAAGTAGATCCATAGTCTAGCGCACAGGCTCTCAACATATCCTCCAGAATCTGGTTGACTCTCTCGGTCTGTCCATCGGTCTGTGGGTGAAATGCTGTACTGAACTCCAGTCTCGTTCCCAAGGTCTGGTGCAGCTGATGCTAAAACTTTGAGGTAAACTGTGTTCCTCTATCTGATACGATGGTCCTCGGAACTCCATGCAGACATACGATCCTGGTCATATATATCTTGGCCAACTTTGCACTAGTATAAGTTGTTTTCACTCGGATAAAGTGTGCCACTTTGGTCAAGCGGTCAACTACTACCCATATAGAATCATATCCTAATTTGGTCCTGGGCAATCCAGTGATAAAATCCATGCCAAGTTTATCCCACTTCCATTCGGGTATCGGCATAGGCTGTAGCAATCCTGCTGGCTTTTGATGCTCTCCCTTCACTCTCTGACATACATCACATACGGCTACATACTCGGCGATATCCTTTTTCATCCCTGTCCACCAGAAACGTTCCTTCAAATCCAAATACATCTTGGTGTTTCCGGGGTGTATCGAATATGGTGAGTCATGAGCCTCCTGTAGTATTAATTTCCTGATCTCTGTGTTATTGGGCATGTAAACACGGTCCTCAAACCATAAGGTGTCGTGCTCATCCTCACGAAAACCTTTTGCCTTTCCTTCGCTCATTTTCTCTTTTATCTCGGCAATCTCTTTGTCATCCTTCTGAGCTTCTCGAATCTTTCCCAACAATGTAGACTAAACCTCCATTGTTGCAACAAAACCTCTAGGAACAATCTCCAATCGAAGTTCCAGGAGATCCTCTGCTAACTCCTTCGGCAATCCCGTGCTCTCTAGGGTATTAGCATAACTCTTCTGGCTCAAAGCATCTGCTACGACATTGGCCTTCCCTGGATGATAGTGAAGCTTCATGTCATAATCCTTTATGAGCTCCAACCATCTCCTCTGCCTAAGGTTCAGCTCCTTCTGTGTGAAGATGTACTTCAAACTCTTATGATCCATGTACACATCACAATGGTTTCCAATAAGGTAATGCCTCCAGGTCTTCAACGCATGCACTACGGCTGCTAGCTCTAAATCATGTGTGGCATAATTCAACTCGTGTGGTTTTAGTTGTCGTGAGGCATACGAAATAAATCTTCCGTCTTGCATAAGCACACTTCCAAGTCCTAGGCGAGAGGCGTCGCAATACACATGGAAATCCTTACGTATATCTGGCAGTGTCAGCACTGGGGCTGTAGTCAAACGTTTCTTCAGCTCCTAGAAACTTGCCTCGGAATCTTCCATCCATTTAAACTTGGTGTCCTTCTTCAATAATTCTGTCATTGGCTTTGCGATCTTGGAAAAATTCTCAATGAATCTCCGATAGTATCCTGCGAGTCCAAGAAAACTGCGGATCTCGCTAACTGAAGTGTGTGCCAACCATTCAGTGACTGACAGAACCTTGGTAGGGTCTACTGCTATACCTTCTCCTGATATAACATGTCCGAGGAATCCGACTTCCTTCAACCAAAACTCACATTTGCTGAACTTGGCATACGACTGATGTGCCCTGAGTTTCTCGAGAACTAAACGCAAATGCTCCTTGTGGTCCTCTTCATTCTTCAAATATACCATTATATCATCAATGAACACCACAAGAAACTTATCCAAATATTCCATGAATACTTTGTTCATCATGCTCATGAAGTAGGCAGGGGTGTTAGTCAGTCCAAATGACATGACCGTATATTCGTATAACCCGTACCGTGTGGTGAATGATGTCTTTGGTATATGTTTCTCTCGTATCTTCAACTGATGGTATCCTGATCGTAGGTCGATCTTCGAAAACACCTTAGCTCCTTGCAGCTGATCAAGCAGATCATTGATCATCGGCAATGGGTACTTGTTCTTGATCGTCACTTCATTCAAGGCCCGATAATCAACAACCATTCTTAGGTACTTATCCTTCTTCTCAACCAAAAGCACTGGGGCTCCCCATGGTGATGAACTCCGTCAAATGTAACCTTTCTCCAATAACTCCTTGATCTGTTTCTTGATCTCCTCCAGATCATTCACGGGCATCCGATAGGGTCTCTTGGATATTGGCCCTGTGCCTGGCAATAGCTCTATCAAAAACTCGATATCTCGATCCGGTGGCATGCCTGGTAACTCCTCGAGAAAAACATCCAAGTAATCCTTTACTACATGCACTTCATCCTGAAAAACTCCCATGAGGGAATTTACTTGGCTACTTCTTGGCGCATGCCTAGATACATACTTGATCCTTTTTCCCTCCGGGGTGGTGAGATAAATCGACTTACTAGCATAGTCAATGCTTCCTCCGTACTTTGACATCCAGTCCATTCCTAATATCACATCCAATCCTTGTGACTCCAAGATAATTAGGTCGGACGGAAAATCATTGTTGCCAATGGTTAAGGGTATCTGGTCGCACCATCGACTAGCCATATACTCTGCTCCAGGTGAACTTACTAACAGAGGGGTCCTAAGGGTTTTGGTCGGTAGTTTAAACTTATCCACGAATTCCCTTGATATGAATGAATGCGATGCACCAGTATCAAAAGGAACAAGAGCGGTAAATGACTTAACCAAAAACTTACCTATAACCGCGTCTGGCTGCTCTTCAACCTCCTCCACGTTAACGTGGTTCACTTGTCCTTTGTTGAATGGATTGGGCTTCTTCCCAGCGCTCCCATTTCTTTCCATTCTTCCCTTCAGGGCACTCTGTGGCATAGTGTCCAGTCTTCACGCACTTGAAACAAGTAACGTGGCTTAGGTCTCTCTTGGTGGGTGTGGCTAGATTGGAGCGATTCTGATTGTTGCTTGCTCCATTCCCATTCCCATTCCTTGGGCCAGTATGGTTATGGTTACTTCCTCCATTATGGGTGTGGCCTCCATGGTTATGAACAAGTCCTCCCGAGTTCGGGGTTAAGCGAGGCTTCTGCTGAGCTCCTGAGTTATACCTCCCTTGTCCATACTTCCTCTTATGGTTCTCAATCTGCTGCGGCTTCCCTTCAGTCATAAGAGCCTTATGTACCAACTCCTGGTGGTTGTTGAATGTTTCCACCATCAACTACATGCTCATCTCATCATTCAGCCCTTCCATAAACTTCTCATGTTTTGCGGCATCTGTGGCCACATCATCAGGGGCATAGCGAGATAACTTGCTAAACTCATCCGCGTACTTGCGAAACTCACGCTTCTTCATACTCATTGCTCCAGTTGAAACATGGGATGTACGGAAGGCTTGCTGAAACTGGTCCCATGTCACCGTGGCTATAGGGTAGGTGACAGTGTAATTCTCCCACAATGAGGCTGCTGGTCCATCCAACTGATGTGCGGCAAAACGCACCTTCTCAGCATCGGTATATCCTGTAGTGGTTAACTCCCTTCCAATCCTGCGGAGCCAATCATCTGCTGCTATAGGCTTGGTGCTACTAGAAAACACCGGCGGCTGCAACCTCAGAAAGCAAGCTAAGTTGTCAACTGGTGGGGGTGGTGGTGGTGGATTGTTGTTGTTGTTGTTGCCTTGGTTCTGGACTAACAACTGCATCAGGGTATTCTGTTGCTGGATCAACCGAGTGAGCTCCGGTGGGAAAGCAAAACCGGGGTCACGTCTCGGAGGCATCTGATGGGTTTAGAGGGGAGAGATTAGAATAGAATGAGGTCTAATGAGAAAGCACTACCCATATGCACATGAGACAAACACAAACATTTCACTCAATCAATCAGGTAAGGGCATACAATCGGTCTAGAGCTATCGCAAAAGTGCTCGGACTACAGTATTTACATGGTGGAATACTACTACTAATGTGGCGGTCTACTAAAAATATTCCTCGGTTGAAGACTCCATGATGTCTGCTCCAGCTTCGTCTTCAAAGTCATCATCGCTAAGGTCGGAGTCGGTGTCGTTGATGATGATGTAGTGCTCCGGGTGAATCACCTTGGGTTCTTAGTCTTCTCCTCCTGGTGCGGGGTCTCCTAGGAATACTCCTAGCTTCCTTTCCAGATAGTCATTCTTCTCCACTAGTACGACGATTTCTTCCTCATAATCTTCACGTGTAGCCTTGAGTTCTTCCTCCAGTTCTGTGATCCTAGTCGTTGCCTTCTTCAGATCTATCATGCCTGCGCACATCTGATTCTCCTGGCGTTGAATGTGCTGGTGTAGTTCCTGGATGAAAGCTGCAATTGATCTATCCTTCCTGGTTCTGATCATCTCCCATTGCACGTCTCGGCGCCCACAAATCTGATAGATAGTATCCTTAAGCTCCTTGTGATAAACTTCTCCAATGCGTCCCATGGTGATGTGAGCTGCCATACTCTTTCCTAGACTCCAAGTTGGTGCATCAAAGGAAAACTCTATGGGTTTAGTGACTGGCGTGAAGGTCCTTCCTAGAACTTGAACTTGAATCATCCATCTCTCCTCTTCTGGTGAAGTGGCGTTGTAAGTCCCGGTGAAGCCTGGTATTCCTATGTTCAGGTCCCTAGTGACTTCCTTCAAGTGTCGTCCAAAAGGTGCTTTTTCATTCGGTTGTGCAAACTTGTTCCTTACATCTGCCATCCTAAAGAGTAGAAAATGGAGAGGAGTCGGAAATGAGAAGAGAATAGTGATCTATGGTTTTAGCTTAGTGGTCTTGTCCTACACTCAGCGTGTGCTCTGATACCATCTTGTAGCGACCCGACCTCAAATGGTCAAGTCTCTGTGCTTCAGTGTCATCCCTGGATCGGTAATGCTGACACACACAGTACTCGAGGATTTATAATAGAGTAGCAATCACACACTTATTACATCGAATGTCTCCAAAGAGAACTTATTACAATAAATATGGCTTAAGGCCATCTAATATGATAACAGCGGAAGGCTTGGAAGATAAAGTGAGTCCATCAACTCCAACGGCATAGCTGAGCTGTACGGCAATGACCTAACGAACCTTACTCCTCGTCTGAAAAGTCTGCAACATAAAACGTTGCAGCCCGAAAACGGGTCAGCACATGGAATATGCTGGCAAAGTAACACAGTAGAGCAAGAACAGAATAATGCTATCGCTACATGCATATTTGGCTGGTGGAAAGCTCTATGGTTACAGTTTTGTGAAAAGCCAATTTTTCCCTACAACAAAGGAATATATTTTAATTTAACTATCATGGTAATTGAAACATCATTTAGAAGGTTCCTCCAACTCAATCCCAATTAAAGTAATTAACAACCCAACAATATTAAGTTAAAGTGATGAGATACTTAAGATAGTCCAAGTACTAGATACTCAAGATGTCCATAACCGGGGACACGGCTAACCATGATTAGTTTGTACACTCTGCAGAGGTTTGCGCACATTTCCCCACAAGAATCGATCGCCTCCGTTGAATTTCTCGCACTACATGGTGTTTGAGAAATGGATGACCGAGACACAGCCTTTCAGAAACATTAACTCTCTACTCCGGGCAGACCATACCAAACCTACAACCCACTACCTGCTGATCCACCTCTTCAAGAGCTTCACGTAACTTACTCAACCATGCTAGAGCCCATAATAGCTTGTGGCTGCACACGAAAGTTTCTAGCATGAATCATCTCAGTTCCCTTTGAGCCTGGGTGGCGGTCCATAGGAGAATCACATGGAACCCCGAGATTTCCAAAATACAGGCAACACTGGGTTCTCCAGGTGCCTCAATCCACCCAGATGTGTATTCAAGTTGCCACCTTAAGTTGAACTATTAATTAACAATCTCACATCTGTCATGGATTTCACTCACCCAAACCATGTCTACGAGCATAGCATAGCAATATAAGCAATTCATATAAGTAACTCCCAAGGTTTGAATATAACAGGGCAATAGGTTCTACCTCATGAACTACTTCCCAACCCACATGTTAATCACATCCTAACCATGCAATGTTTGAGGATTGGAACTAATGCATAAAAACTAGGTGATAAAGAAATATGATCAAAGTGTTACTTGCCTTGCTGACGATCCGCGAAACCTAGGGACTCCAAATAACACGCTTCGCACTCTGGAAGTTGTATCGCAAACAAACAATAGAATACATAAGCAATCAAGCAAAGAAACACGGGTAAATCTCAAATAAGAAGATCTACCGGAAAGTCCAACTTAAGAACTCCGGTTAGCAAAAAGAATCAAATCAAACGGAGCAACAAAACTCAAACGGCGAAAGAAACAAGATCTGTTTACTAATCTGGACCTAGGTCAAATTTTATAGTAGCAAAAGCTTGTTCAAGTGATGAGGACATCAATACAATTGTTACACCCACAGCCCCTGCTGCTATACATACTGGACCAATTACTAGAGCTCGTGCACGCCAACTAAATTACTAGGTACTTTCGTTTCTTGGTAATGATTCTAATGTTCATGAGAATATGATGCTGCCTAAATTGGATACATTTGTTTTGCTTACAAATGAAGGGCCTAGCTTGGAGAAGGATGAACATTGGGGCAAGAACAAGCATGGAGATGATGGCATGCGCAAGGGAAACAAGAACGGAGTTACAAGTGATGATTTCAGGACTTTGAAGCCACCATAATGGGTGCATGAAGCCTTGGACGAAATATACAAGATGCCACTTCATAAATTTCGTCCCGAGGCTATTATAGGTGCTGCGTCACCTTTTTATTAGGCCAGGCCCATGTAATTTCGAAATACATAGGTATAGGCTATTTTTAGAGTCCGTATGTGTGGGGAAACAAGAGATAGGGTTGATTTCGGACCCCTCCACCAAGGGCCACGAAATTCCCCCTCTCTTCCTCCATATATACAGCCCTTAGGGCACCATTTAGACTTTGGGTTTTGTTTAGACTAAAAGTTTGCCATAGCTGCAACTTCGCGTACTTCATTTGTGTTCAACGACCAGACAAAGGCGTCACAGAACCCCACCTTGATCAATAAAGCTTTCATCTTATATTCGCAATATCCAGATTGCAATCTCAGTTTCTTGCTTGTTCTTCGTTTGCTCGCAGGAAACAGACCCTCGTGGTCAGGTTGATCGTGCTCCAGCGTGGTCAATAACCTCTCGGAGTTGGTTTAGCGATTGCTAAGGCGCGACGTCCTCGCACGTTCGTAGTCGGATCGTCAAAGTCGACTGCCACCAAAGCGATATGCATCATCTCATCGAAAGACGGGACACCTTTGCCTCTATCAAGTGGTATCAGATTTCCAGGTTGCTCGGTGAGATTTTACAGTTTTTCGTAGTTTAGATCGAGTCTGTTCTTCATACCTATAGTCCACGAAAAAGCCAAAAAAAATTAGGGTTAGTTCATCCCATCTGAACCAATCTGAGCCTTGCATAATCTTTTCTGTATTTGCTTTGTTGAATTTGCGGTTGCATCGTCGTGTCCAGTTGCTGGTCTTAGCGTCTAGTCTTTTAGAGTTTCGAGTTCTGTTCACAGGTTGTCACGTCGCCGCTGCCATATATCACCACCGCATCATCATCGTCGCTGTTGCCATATACCACCACCACATATTCACCGTCAATCCGAATCCATATACGCCACCACATATCCACCGCCATCACGCCAATCCGAGTTCACCTGCAACATATATCCGCCACCTGTCCGTGTTCCACCAGATTCATCTTCGCCACCAGTCCGAGTTCCACCAGATTCATCTCCGCCACCAGTCCTAGTCCGAGTCCAGTAATTGTTGCATTGTTCTCGATTTCCAGATCACGCGATACTCCGAGTCGTGACAGAGAAGGACTCCCCAACTTTCGAGCCATCCGCAGAAGAAAAATAGTTCCAATTTCAAAAAAAAACTATGTCTGGAAAATTCTGGCTAGGCAGTTTTTAGACCATTTGTAGATTTTTTCGAAAAAAATTTGTTGCGGAGCAAAAAAAAAAGAGGAAAAAAAGTGCAAAAAAAAGAGAAAAAAAATCAGAGTGTGCTCCTCCCTTGTTTACGTGCCGCGCCGTGATTTTGTTGGTGTTCTAGGCTCGCGTCCCTAGCACAGTCTAGCCTAGGACCAGCACAGTACCGTCGTTGAGCGTTTATTCAACTTTGCATCTCTGAATTGATTATTGCTGACCCTTTTTGCTACCATATTATAAGCCTTCCCAGCTCCACATACATCTACGTCGTGCGGTTGACTCTCCCTGGTAATCGCTCTATCCAAGCTTTGAGAGTTTTTGACTACAACGGTTGCCGGTCACCGCCTGCTGCTGGGTAAGAACTGGTAAGAATTTGAGATTTGCTTGACGGATTTGTGACACCCACCACCACCTCTTGTTAGTAGTCTGTAGGATCATATTCTTGTTTGTTTCTATGGCTGCTAACCATGCCAGGATCACAAGCCGACGAGACTGACTGGGAGAACATGACGAATAAGGATTTGCATGATAAATTTCAGCAAATGATGAGTGGACAGGTGCAAGACGTGCTAAACAGATTTGAAGAGGCCATGGAGAAGATAGATGGCATGGAGAAGACGTTCGAAACAAAGCTCGATAACAAGTTTAATGAATTGCTCGCGCGTCTTCCACCACCACCACCCGCTGCACCTAACGCACCTCTCCAACAACAACAACAACGACTACCTCCATGTCGCGAAATAGACCTCCGCCGAGCGAGCCGTGTTCCTCTTGCGTTTGGCCAAACTGTTGGTGCTGCTGTTGATACTTCTGTGGCTCCTGCTGCTGATGCGGAGGAGGATGATTATGTGGGAGATTACGAGGATGAGGTTGCTCAAAATCAGAACTACGTGCAACCACCAGCAGCACCACCAGCAGGTCGACCTCAGGTATATATTCGTAATGGTAGGCCTGCACCACCACCTCAGGTACGAGATGATGTCCATATTCCTAAACTAAAATTGAATATTCCACCATTTGAGGGTAGATATGTTCCTGATATATATCTTACTTGGGAGTTATAAACTGAACAATGTTTTACATGTTTACATTATCCAGAGGAGAGACGGGTTGCTGCTACTGTTTGTGCTTTCACTAGTTTTGCATGTGTCTGGTGGTCTGAACATTGTAGATTATATCCTATTCCAACTACTTGGGCTGCTTTGAAAACTGCTATGCGTATGCTTTGGGTTCCACCATATTATCAATGTGAATTGCTTCAAAAATTGCAGCGTTTAAGACAAGGAAAAAATTCTGTAGAAGAATATTATCAGGAATTACAAACTGGCATGATTAGATGTGGTATTGTTGAGGAGAATGAAGCTATGCTTGCACGTTTTCTGGGTGGATTAAATAGAGAGATTCAGACCATTCTAGACTATAAGGAGTATACTAATGTCACTCGTTTATTCATTCTTGCTTGTAAAGTTGAACGTGAAGTGCACGATCGACAAGCATTGGGGCGAACTAACTTTTCTGCAGGCCGACCTTCATCATGGACACCACGTGCATCTTCTACTTCAACTGCACCAGCACCTCCATCCGGTGCCACCTCCAGCCGTGATACAAGAAAACAGGCACAACCACCATTATCTGCCAAGAGCGCACCTGCGGGGCCTGCACGGCGTTCTTCTTCTTCCATGGCATCAATAGGGCACACAAGTGATATTATTTGTCGTCGTTGTAAGGGAGGAGGTCATTATGCGAGAGAATGCGAATCTACGCGTGTGATGATTGCTACCGCGGATGGTGGATATGAGTCTGCTAGTGACTATGATGAGGAGACTTTGGCTCTTATTACACGTGAAGAACATGGTGGAGATGATTCTGATCATGAGACGCAATACATGGCTCCTGAAGACGCTGACAGGTATGAATGTTTAGTTGCTCAACGTGTTTTGAGTGTGCAGATCACACAAGTTGAGCAAAATCAGAGGCACAATTTGTTCCATACCAAGGGAGTTGTGAAGGAACGTTCTGTGCGCGTCATCATAGACGGAGGGAGCTGCAACAACTTGGCTAGCATGGAGATGGTGGAGAAGCTTTCTCTCACCACGAGACCACATCCACATCCTTAATACATCCAATGGTTCAACAACAGCGGCAAGGTTAAGGTAACACGTACTGTTCGTGTGCATTTTAGTATCTCTACATATGCTGATTATGTTGATTGTGATGTGGTACCTATGCAAGCATGTTCCTTATTACTTGGTAGACCATGGCAATTTCATAAAAATTCTGTACACCATGGTAGAAACAATCACTATACTCTTGTTCATAAGGATAAAAATATTACTTTGCTTCCTATGACTCCTGATTCCATTTTGAAAGATGATATTAATAGAGCTAATAAAGCAAAACAGGAGACGAATAAGAGTGAAAATCAGATTGTGGCAAAAGAATTTGAGCAACAAATGAAGCCTAATAATAAACCATCTAGTGTTGCTTTTGAAATTAAATTGAAAAGTGCATGTTTATTTGCCACCAAATCTGATATTGACGAGCTAGATTTCAGCAATCTGTTTGCTATGCTTTTGTGTGCAAAGAGGCATTATTTTCATTTGAGGACGTGCCTTCCTCTTTGCCTCCTGCTGTCACTAACATTTTGCAGGAGTTCGCTGACGTCTTTCCACAAGACGTGCCACCGGAATTACCGCCTATTCGAGGGATTGAGCATCAGATTGACTTAATTCCCGGTGCTTCACTGCCAAACCGTGCACCATACTGTACCAATCCAGAGGAGACGAAGGAGATTATGCGTCAAGTACAAGAGCTTCTCGACAAAGGTTATATACGCGAATCCCTTAGTCCTTGTGCTATTCCTATTATTCTAGTGCCGAAAAAGGATGGTACATCACGTATGTGTGTTGATTGTAGAGGCATTAATAATATTACTATTCGTTATCGTCATCCTATTCCTAGGCTAGATGATATGCTTGATGAATTGAGTGGCTCTACAATATTCTCCAAAGTTGATTTGCGTAGTGGATACCATCAAATTCGTATGAAATTGGGAGATGAATGGAAAACAGCATTCAAAACTAAGTTTGGATTATATGAGTGGTTAGTCATGCCTTTTGGGTTAACTAATGCACCTAGTACTTTCATGAGATTAATGAACGAAGTTTTACGTGCTTTCATTGGACGATTTGTGGTAGTTTACTTTGATGACATATTGATTTATAGCAGATCTTTGGAAGAACATTTGGAACATTTATGTGCTGTTTTTATTGCTATACGTGATGCACATTTGTTTGGTAACCTTGGGAAGTGCACCTTTTGCACCGACCGAGTTTCTTTTCTTGGCTATGTTGTTACTCCACAGGGAATTGAAGTTGATAAAGCCAAGATTGAAGCTATTGAGAGTTGGCCGCAACCCAAAACGGTCACACAAGTGAGGAGTTTTCTTGGCCTCGTTGGATTCTATAGGCGTTTCGTGAGAGATTTCAGCACCATTGCTGCACCTCTCAATGAGCTTACAAAGAAATATGTGCCTTTTCTTTGGGGTACCGCACAGGAAGAAGCCTTCTCGGTATTGAAAGATAAGTTGACACATGCTCCTTTACTCCAACTTCCTGATTTTAATAAGACTTTTGAGCTTGAATGTGATGCTAGTGGAATTGGATTAGGCGGTGTGTTATTACAAGATGGCAAACCTGTTGCATACTTTTCTGAAAAATTGAGTGGGCCTAGTCTGAATTATTCTACTTATGATAAAGAATTATATGCTCTTGTTCGGACTTTAGAAACATGGCAACATTATTTATGGCCCAAAGAATTTGTTATACATTCTGATCATGAATCTTTGAAACATATTAAAAGTCAAGCTAAACTGAATCGTAGACATACTAAATGGGTTGAATTCATTGAGAATTTCCCTTATGTCATTAAACACAGGAAGGGAACAGAAAATGTTATTGCTGATGCATTGTCTCGTCGCTATACTATGCTTTCACAACTTGACTTCAAAATATTTGGTTTGGAGACCATCAAAGATCAATATGTGCATGATGCTGATTTTAAAGATGTAATGCAGAATTGTAAAGAAGGAAGAATGTGGAACAAGTTTGTTGTTAACGATGGATTTGTGTTTCATGCTAACAAGCTATGCATTCCAGCTAGCTCCGTTCGTCATTTGTTGTTGTAGGAGGCGCATGGAGGAGGATTAATGGGACACTTTGGCGTGAAGAAGACGGAGGACGTACTTGCTACACATTTCTTTTGGCCAAAGATGAGACGGGATGTTGAGCGTTTTATTGTTCGCTGCACTACATGTCAAAAAGCTAAGTCATGACTCAATCCTCATGGTTTATATATGCCTTTGCCTGTACCTAGTGTTCCTTGGGAGGATATATCTATGGACTTTGTTTTAGGTTTACCTCGAACAAAGAAGGGGAGGGATAGCATATTTGTTGTCGTGGATAGATTCTCGAAAATGGCACACTTTATACCAGGTCATAAAAGCGATGATGCTGTTAATGTTGCTGATTTGTTCTTTCGTGAAATTATTCGCTTGCATGGTGTGCCAAATACTATTGTTTCAGATCGTGATACTAAATTTCTTAGCCACTTTTGGAGATGTTTATGGGCTAAGTTGGGGACTAAACTGCTTTTTAGTACTACTTGTCACCCCCAAACTGATGGACAAACTGAAGTAGTCAATAGAACGTTGTCTACTATGCTTAGGGCTGTTTTGAAGAATAATAAGAAAATGTGGGAGGAATGCTTCATATTGAATTTGCTTATAATCGTTCATTGCATTCTACTACTAAGATGTGCCCTTTTGAAGTTGTGTATGGTTTCCTACCTCGTGCACCTATTGATTTGTTGCCTCTTCCATCTTCGGAGAAGGTTAATTTTGATGCTAAACAACGTGCTGAATTGATTTTAAAAATGCATGAGTTAACTAAGGAAAACATTGAGCGTATGAATGCTAAATATAAACTTGCTGGAGATAAGGGTAGAAAACATGTTGTGTTTGCACCTGGAGATCTTGTTTGGTTACATTTGCGTAAGGATAGATTTCCTGATTTGTGCAAATCAAAGCTAATGCCACGTGCTGATGGTCCCTTTAAGGTGTTAGAGAAAATAAATGATAATGCATATAAACTTGAGCTGCCTGCAGATTTTGGGGTTAGTCCCACTTTTAACATTGCAGATTTGAAGCCTTATTTGGGTGAGGAAGATGAACTTCCGTCGAGGACGACTTCATTTCAAGAAGGGGAGGATGATGAGGACATCAATACAATGGTTACACCCACAGCCCCTGCTGCTATACATACTGGACCAATTACTAGAGCTCGTGCACGCCAACTAAATTACCAGGTACTTTCGTTTCTTGGTAATGATTCTAATGTTCATGAGAATATGATGCTGCCTAAATTGGATACATTTGTTTTGCTTACAAATGAAGGGCCTAGCTTGGAGAAGGATGAACATTGGAGCAAGAACAAGCATGGAGATGATGGCATGCGCAAGGGGAACAAGAACGGAGTTACAAGTGATGATTTCAGGACTTTGAAGCCACCATAATGGGTGCATGAGGCCTTGGACGAAATATACAAGATGCCACTTCATAAATTTCGTCCCGAGGCTATTTTAGGTGCTGCGTCACCTTATTATTGGGCCAGGCCCATGTAATTTCGAAATACATAAGTATAGGCTATTTTTAGAGTCCGTATGTGTGGGGAAACAAGAGATAGGGTTGATTTCGGACCCCTCCACCAAGGGCCACGAAATTCCCCCCTCTTCCTCCATATATACAGCCCTTAGGGCATCGTTTAGACTTTGGGTTTTGTTTAGATTAAAAGTTCGCCATAGCTGCAACTTCGCGTACTTCGTTTGTGTTCAACGACCAGACAAAGGCGTCACAGAACCCCACCTTGATCAATAAAGCTTTCATCTTATATTCGCAATATCCAGATTGCAATCTTAGTTTCTTGCTTGTTCTTCGTTTGCTCGCAGGAAACAGACCCTCGTGGTCAGGTTGATCGTGCCCCGGCGCGGTCAATAACCTCTCGGAGTTGGTTTAGCGACTACTAAGGCGCGACGTCCTCGCACGTTCGTAGTCGGATCGTCAAAGTCGACTTCCACCAAAGCGAAATCCACCTTCTCATCGAAAGACGGGACACCTTTGCCTCTATCACATGCTCCTTTACTCCAACTTCCTGATTTTAATAAGACTTTTGAGCTTGAATGTGATGCTAGTGGAATTGGATTAGGAGGTGTGTTATTACAAGATGGCAAACCTGTTGCATACTTTTCTGAAAAATTGAGTGGGCCTAGTCTGAATTATTCTACTTATGATAAAGAATTATATGCTCTTGTTCGGACTTTAGAAACATGGCAACATTATTTATGGCCCAAAGAATTTGTTATACATTGTGATCATGAATCTTTGAAACATATTAAAAGTCAAGCTAAACTGAATCGTAGACATGCTAAATGGGTTGAATTCATTGAGACTTTCCCTTATGTCATTAAACACAAGAAGGGAAAAGAAAATGTTATTGCTGATGCATTGTCTCGTCGCTATACTATGCTTTCACAACTTGACTTCAAAATATTTGGTTTGGAGACCATCAAAGATCAATATGTGCATGATGCTGATTTTAAAGATGTAATGCAGAATTGTAAAGAAGGAAGAATGTGGAACAAGTTTGTCGTTAACGATGGATTTGTGTTTCGTGCTAACAAGCTATGCATTCCAGCTAGCTCCGTTCGTCTTTTGTTGTTGCAGGAGGCGCATGGAGGAGGATTAATGGGACACTTCGGCGTGAAGAAGACGGAGGACGTACTTGCTACACATTTCTTTTGGCCAAAGATGAGACGGGATGTTGAGCGTTTTATTGCTCGCTGCACTACATGTCAAAAAGCTAAGTCACGACTCAATCCTCATGGTTTATATATGCCTTTGCCTGTGTTCCTTGGGAGGATATATCTATGGACTTTGTTTTAGGTTTACCTCGAACAAAGAAGGGGAGGGATAGCATATTTGTTGTCGTGGATAGATTCTCGAAAATGGCACACTTTATACCATGTCATAAAAGCGATGATGCTGTTAATGTTGCTGATTTGTTCTTTCGTGAAATTATTCGCTTGCATGGTGTGCCAAATACTATTGTTTCAGATCGTGATACTAAATTTCTTAGCCACTTTTGGAGATGTTTATGGGCTAAGTTGGGGACTAAACTGCTTTTTAGTACTACTTGTCACCCCCAAACTGATGGACAAACTGAAGTAGTCAATAGAACGTTGTCTACTATGCTTAGGGCTGTTTTGAAGAATAATAAGAAAATGTGGGAGGAATGCTTGCCTCATATTGAATTTGCTTATAATCGTTCATTGCATTCTACTACTAAGATGTGCTCTTTTGAAGTTGTGTATGGTTTCCTACCTCGTGCACCTATTGATTTGTTGCCTCTTCCATCTTCGGAGAAGGTTAATTTTGATGCTAAACAACGTGCTAAATTGATTTTAAAAATGCATGAGTTAACTAAGGAAAACATTGAGCGTATGAATGCTAAATATAAACTTGCTGGAGATAAGGGTAGAAAACATGTTGTGTTTGCACCTGGAGATCTTGTTTGGTTACATTTGCGTAAGGATAGATTTCCTGATTTGCGCAAATCAAAGTTAATGCCACGTGCTGATGGTCCCTTTAAGGTGTTAGAGAAAATAAATGATAATGCATATAAACTTGAGCTGCCTGCAGATTTTGGGGTTAGTCCCACTTTTAACATTGCAGATTTGAAGCCTTATTTGGGTGAGGAAGATGAACTTCCGTCGAGGACGACTTCATTTCAAGAAGGGGAGGATGATGAGGACATCAATACAATTGTTACACCCACAGCCCCTGCTGCTATACATACTGGACCAATTACTAGAGCTCGTGCACGCCAACTAAATTACTAGGTACTTTGGTTTCTTGGTAATGATTCTAATGTTCATGAGAATATGATGCTGCCTAAATTGGATACATTTGTTTTGCTTACAAATGAAGGGCCTAGCTTGGAGAAGGATGAACATTGGAGCAAGAACAAGCATGGAGATGATGGCATGCGCAAGGGGAACAAGAACGGAGTTACAAGTGATGATTTCAGGACTTTGAAGCCACCATAATGGGTGCATGAAGCCTTGGACGAAATATACAAGATGCCACTTCATAAATTTCGTCCCGAGGCTATTTTAGGTGCTGCGTCACCTTATTATTGGGCCAGGCCCATGTAATTTCGAAATACATAAGTATAGGCTATTTTTAGAGTCCGTATGTGTGGGGAAACAAGAGATAGGGTTGATTTCGGACCCCTCCACCAAGGGCCACGAAATTCCCCCTCTCTTCCTCCATATATACAGCCCTTAGGGCACCGTTTAGACTTTGGGTTTTGTTTAGATTAAAAGTTTGCCATAGCTGCAACTTCGCATACTTCGTTTGTGTTCAACGACCAGACAAAGGCGTCACAGAACCCCACCTTGATCGATAAAGCTTTCATCTTATATTCGCAATATCCAGATTGCAATCTCAGTTTCTTGCTTGTTCTTCGTTTGCTTGCAGGAAACAGAGCCTCATGGTCAGGTTGATCGTGCTCCGGCGTGGTCAATAACCTCTCGGAGTTGGTTTAGCGATTGCTAAGGCGCGACGTCCTCGCACGTTCGTAGTCGGATCGTCAAAGTCGACTGCCACCAAAGCGATATCCATCATCTCATCGAAAGACGGGACACATTTGCCTCTATCATCAAGTTGATTAAACAGAAAGAGGGTCTCGAGACGAAGATCTAGGCACTTGAATCGCCTGATTCCGACAAACGAGCGAAAAGATAAACTAGAACGAAAATCGGATCAGAAATCGCGATCAGAAATAATCGCAGAAAAAATCCGATAAAAGAAAGCTGACGAACAGGCTAATGAACGAGCGTTCGTTGTCTGTAACTAACGAGCAAAAACCGTTCATTAAAACGAACGTACGGATGAACGTCCGCTAAAGAGAAGAACTGGAAAAAAAACGGCGAACCGAACTAAAAATGAACTAGGGTTTTTCTAAAAAAACGAATCGGTTTTCTTAAAAATCCCGGCGGCGAACAGCTACCTTGTCGGTCCGGCGAGACGCGGGAGCGGCGGCGGGCCGAGGCGGCGGCGGTGAGGCGCGGCAGCGGCGGGTGGCGGGGTGGGTGGTGGCGGTGGTGGCGGGGCTAGGTATTTAAAGGAGGGGGGAGAGATGTGGCTTGGGGAGGGGGCAAGGGCGGCAGGAGGCGGAGTCCGGCTCGGACTCTGTCCGAGTCAGGGGCGGCGGCGGCGATCGGTCTCCAGGAGGGAGACGGCGCGTGGGAGGGAGTGGGCCGGCCCGGCTGGGGTTTCGGCCCAGTCGGTGCCCGAGGACTTTTTTTAAACAATTTCGCCGAACAGAAAAAAAATCCTAGAAAATAAAATAAAAATATAAAAATGCAAAAACAAATTTCCACCGTCTAAATAAAATATTTTGAACGAGATGAACATTTTCTTGGCCCTAAAATGCAATTTTGGAAACGTGCAATTTTTCTAATGCAAACCAAATTGCAATAAAATCCAAATAAAAACAAATATTTGGTTTTAATAATTTTCCTCCAATATTTCAATTATTTTGGAGAAGTCATATTATCTCCTCTCGTATATTTTAGTATGAAATATTTTCGGAGGGAAAAATAATTAAAACCAAAAATCGTCGTTCCAAAATTTGATAAAAATCAAATTTGAAAACCGGGGAAATCCCCAACTCTCTCCGAGGGTCCTTGAGTTGCTTAGGATTTCGAGGATCGCGAGACGAAATGCAATAAAATATTATATGCAAGAATGATCTATGTATAACATTCCAAATTGAAAATTTGGGATGTTACATTGATGCAATTGCAATTTATCATAACATCGGAAAGAGTCAA
This sequence comes from Triticum aestivum, assembly GCF_018294505.1. Classification (NCBI taxonomy): domain Eukaryota; kingdom Viridiplantae; phylum Streptophyta; class Magnoliopsida; order Poales; family Poaceae; genus Triticum; species Triticum aestivum. The sequence goes on from NC_057800.1 coordinate 326,806,386, forward strand.
TATAAGAGCTTTTCAGCAAGTCCACATACTCAACTTTCATTTAGTCTTCCACAATTGCTAACACTCACGCAATACTTATGGGTATGAAGTTTTAATCGGACACAGAGAAAGATAGAGGCTTATAGTTTTGCCTCCCAACCTTTTACCTCAAGGGTAATGTCAACAATAATAGTTTATGAAAACCCACATCCAATTAGCTATATATATCAGGATCTTTCCAACACACAGTGCTTGCCAAAGGATAAAATGTAAAAAGGAAAGGTAAAGATCACCATGACTCTTATATGAAGTATAGGACAAAAATAAAAGACATGCCCTTCGTAGAGGGAAGTAGAGGTTGTCATGTGTTTTTATGGTTGGATGCACGAAATCTTAATGCAAAAGAATGTCACTTTATATTGCAACTTGTGATACGGACCTTTATTATGCAGTCCGTCGCTTTTATTTCTTCCACATCACAAGATCGTATAAATCTTATTTTCTCCACACTAATAAATCATACATATTTAGAGAGCAATTTTTAAAGCTTGCAACAATGACAACTTACTTGAAGGATCTTACTCAATCCATAGGTAGATATGGTGGACTCTCATGGAAAAACTGGGTTTAAGGATATTTGGAAGCACAAGTAGTATCTCTACTTAGTGCAAAGAATTTGGCAAGCATGAGGGGGAAAGGAAGCTCAACATGTTGGATGATCCCTGACAGTATAATTTATTTTGGATGTAAGAAACCATAACCCATTACGTTGTCTTCCTTGTCCAACATCAACTTTCTAGCATGTCATATTTTAATGAGTGCTCGCAATCATAAAAGTGTCCAAGATAGTATATTTATATGTGGAAACCTCTCTTTATTTATTACTTCCTATTAATTGCAATGATGACCATAACTATGTTTGTCAACCCTCAACAACTTTTATTCATCATAGTCTTTATATGTGAAGTCATTACTCTCCATAAGATCAATATGATCTTTTTATTTCTTTTTATTCTTTCTTTTATTCCCCCAAGATCAAAGCAAGGTAATCAAGCCCTCGACTCAAAACTAATCTTCATTATATATATAGCTCACGGACTCGATTACATAGAAGGATCATAAAGCAAACTCAAAACTAGATCATACTAGAACTTTATTCTACTAGATCAAGATATTACCAAAAGGATCGAACTAAGAAAAACGGTAAAGATAAAAGTGTGATGCTGATACCATACCAGGGCACTCCCCCAAGCTTGGCAGTTGCCAAGGGGAGTGCCCATACCCATGTATTTATGTCTCTTTCTTTGGAGGTGAAGGGGATGGTGATGATGATGACAATTGTGTCTTCAGCCTTTTCATCTTGTAATTGAGAAGAGCGATCTCCTCCTTTAAATCATCGACCCCCGATTCCAGCTTCAAGATCTGGTCACATAAATCTCCTTCACTTTTCTGCCGAAAACGAGAAGGAATAGATCGGTTGTTAGATAGTTTAGCCCTCTTAGGGAGACTAGACTTGTTGAACTTCACGTGCATATCCCCAGGTTGAGGTAGAGGAACATCCTCCTCCTCCGAACTTGGATCATTGATCCTCCTCAAATGAGCATCCTCCTCATCATCCATAGTTCGACCACAAGGAGATAGGTCCCCATAGGTCTTTGCGTCAGCAATGAGATGTGAGACAGAGCTCTCTCCGTTGGAGTCTTGAGATGGCATCTTGCTCTAAATCTGCTGCAGAAACAGCTCGAAACCAAAAACAGAGGATATTTGCGTGGTACGATGGTCAAAACCTTCAGGAGATTATATAATGAATTTTTATCGACCAAAAGAAGTATCGTGCAAGAAAACGGAGTCCGGAGAGCACACGAGGTGCCCACAAGGCAGGGGGTGCACCCAGGTGGGTAGGGCACGCCCTCCACCCTCGTGGATGCCTCGTGTCCTTTTCGGACTACTTCTAATTTTCCTATTTTCTTAAATATTCCAAAACGGAGAAAAAATGCTATTAGAACTATTTTGGAGTCGGTTTACTTACCGTACCACATACCTATTCCTTTTCAGAGGCTGAAACGTTCTGGAAGGTGTCCCTTATATACTCCTCCGGGGTTACGGTTTCAATAACATTAGTTTCAACATTTCTAAGATTACATGAGATATAATGTTTGATTCTTTGACCGTTCACCACCCTCGGATTTGTGCCTTTGAAGTTGTTAATTTTTATGGCACCGGAACGATAGACCTCCTCGATAATGTAAGGACCTTCCCATTTAGAGAGGAGTTTTCCTGCAAAAAATCTTAAACGAGAGTCGTATAACAATAAATAATCACCTACATTAAACTCACGTTTTTGTATCCTTTTGTCATGCCATCTTCTAACTTTTTCTTTAAATGGTTTGGCATTCTCATAGGCCTGGGTTCTCCGCTCATCAAGTGAGCTATTGTCAAATAGTGTTTTCTCACCGGCAAGTTTGAAGTCATAGTTGAGCTCTTTAATGGCCCAATATGCCTTATGTTCTAGTTCGAGAGGTTAGTGACATGCTTTTCCATAAACCATTTTATACGGAGACATACCCATAGGATTTTTATATGCAGTTCTATAAGCCCATAATGCATCATCAAGTTTCTTTGACCAATTCTTTCTAGATCTATTAACAGTCTTTTGCAAAATTAATTCAAGCTCTCTATTACTCAATTCTACTTGACCACTAGACTGTGGATGATATGGAGATGCAATTCTATGATTAGCATCATACTCAGCAAGCATTTTACGAAAAGCACCATGAATAAAATGTGAACCACCATCAGTCATTAAGTATCTAGGGACTCCAAACCTCAGAAAAATAACTTCTTTAAGCATCTTAATAGAGGTGTTATGATCAACACTACTAGTTGGAATAGCTTCTACCCACTTAGTAACGTAATCAACAACAACTAAAATATGTGTATACCCATTAGAGGAAGGAAATGGTCCCATATAATCACAGCCCCAAACATCAAATGGTTAAATAACAAGTGAATAATTCATAGGAATTTCCTGACGTCTACTAATATTACCAATTCTTTGAGATTCATCACAAGACAAGACAAACTTACGGGCATCCTTGAAGAGAGTAGGCCAATAAAAGCCGAATTGAAATACCTTATGTGCAGTTCTATCTCCAGCATGGTGTCCTCCATAAGCCTCGGAATGACACTTGCGTAGGATCTATTCCTGTTCAAGCTCAGGTACACAATATCTAATAACACCATCTACTCCTTCTTTATAAAGGTGTGGGTCATCCCAGAAGTAATGTCTTAAATCATAGAAAAACTTTTTCTTTTGTTGGTACGTGAAACTAGGTGGTATAAATTTAGCAACAATGTAATTAGCATTATTAGCATACCATGGAGCAGTACGAGAAGCATTTATGACAGCTAATTGTTCATTAGGAAAGCTATCATCTATAGGTAGTGGGTCATCAGGAACATTCTCTAACCTAGATAAGTTGTCTGCAACGGGGTTCTCAGCTCCCTTTCTATCAATAATATGCAAATCAAATTCTTGTAGTAGGAGAACCCATCTAATAAGTGATGAGGACATCAATACAATTGTTACACCCACAGCCCCTGCTGCTATACATACTGGACCAATTACTAGAGCTCGTGCACGCCAACTAAATTACCAGGTACTTTCGTTTCTTGGTAATGATTCTAATGTTCATGAGAATATGATGCTGCCTAAATTGGATACATTTGTTTTGCTTACAAATGAAGGGCCTAGCTTGGAGAAGGATGAACATTGGAGCAAGAACAAGCATGGAGATGATGGCATGCGCAAGGGGAACAAGAACGGAGTTACAAGTGATGATTTCAGGACTTTGAAGCCACCATAATGGGTGCATGAAGCCTTGGACGAAATATACAAGATGCCACTTCATAAATTTCGTCCCGAGGCTATTTTAGGTGCTGCGTCACCTTATTATTGGGCCAGGCCCATGTAATTTCGAAATACATAAGTATAGGCTATTTTTAGAGTCCGTATGTGTGGGGAAACAAGAGATAGGGTTGATTTCGGACCCCTCCA
>NC_057800.1:326811386-326836585 GCF_018294505.1 Triticum aestivum
CGAAAAAAATTTCGTGCCCATCCTGTCCGTTTGAGCTAGGAAGAGTTTTGAGACACTCGCCATTATAGTGATTTTTCGCAAAAAAAAAGGAGCGGAAAAAAAAAGAGCGCAAAAAAAAAAGAGCGAAAAAAAAATTCAGAGTGTGCTTTTCCCTTGTTTACGTGCCGCGCCGTGATTTTGTTGGTGTTCTAGGCTTGCGTCTCTAGCACAGTCTAGCCTAGGACCAGCACAGTACCGTCGTTGAGCGTTTATTCAACTTTGCATCTCTGAATTGATTATTGCTGACCCTTTTTGCTACCATACTATAAGCCTTCCCAGCTCCACATACATCTACGTCGTGTGTTCGCCTCTCCCTGGTAATCGCTCTATCCAAGCTTTGAGAGTTTTTGACTACAACGGTTGCCGATCACCGCCTGCTGCTGGGTAAGAACTGGTAAGAATTTGAGATTTGCTTGACGGATTTGTGATACACCACCACCACTTCTTAGTAGTCTGTAGGATCATATTCTTGTGTGTTTCTATTGCTGCTAACCATGCCAGGATCACAAGCCGACGAGATTGACTGGGAGAATTTATCGAACAAGGAGCTTCATGATAAGTTTCAGCAAATGATGACTGAACAGGTGCAAGATGTGCTGAACAATTTTGAAGAGGCCATGGAGAAGATCACTGGCCTTGAGAAGACGTTCGAAACAAAGCTCGATAACAAGTTTAATGAATTGCTCGCGCGTCTTCCACCACCACCATCCGCTGCACCTAACGCACCTCTCCAACAACAACAACAACGACTACCTCCACGTCGCGAAGCAGACCTCCGCCGAGCAAGCCGTGTTCCTCTTGCGTTTGGCCAAACTGTTGGTGCTGCTGTTGATACTTCTGTGGCTCCTGCTGCTGATGCGGAGGAGGATGATTATGTGGGAGATTATGAGGATGAGGTTGATCAAAATCAACACTACATGCAGCCACCTGTACCACCACCAGCAGGTCGACCTCAGGTATATATTCGTAATGGTAGGCCTGCACCACCACCTCAGGTACGAGATGATGTCCATATTCCTAAACTGAAATTGAATATTCCACCATTTGAGGGTAGATATGTTCCTGATATATATCTTACTTGGGAGTTAGAAACTGAACAACGATTTACATGTTTACAATATCCTGAGGAGAGACGAGTTGCTGCTGCTGTTTTTGCTTTCACTAGTTTTGCATGTGTATGGTGGTCTGAACATTGTAGATTATATCCTATTCCAACTACTTGGGCTGCTTTGAAAACTGCTATGCGTACGCGTTGGGTTCCACCATATTATCAACGTGAATTGCTTCAAAAATTGCAGCGTTTAAGACAAGGGAAAAATTCTGTAGAAGAATATTATCAGGAATTACAAACTGGCATGATTAGATGTGGTATTGTTGAGGAGAATGAAGCTATGCTTGCACGTTTTCTGGGTGGATTAAATAGAGAGATTCAGACCATTCTAGACTATAAGGAGTATACTAATATCACTCGTTTATTCCATCTTGCTTGTAAAGCTGAACGTGAAGTGCAGGATCGACAAGCATTGGGGCGAACTACCTTTTCTGCAGGCCGACCTTCATCATGGACACCACGTGCATCTTCTACTTCAACTGCACCAGCACCTCCATCAGGTGCCACCTCCAGCCGTGATACAAGAAAACAGCATTTAAAACTAAGTTTGGATTATATGAGTGGTTAGTCATGCCTTTTGGGTTAACTAATGCACCTAGTACTTTCATGAGATTAATGAACGAAGTTTTACGTGCTTTCATTGGACGATTTGTGGTAGTTTACTTTGATGACATACTGATTTATAGCAGATCTTTGGAAGAACATTTGGAACATTTACGTGCTGTTTTTATTGCTCTACGTGATGCACGTTTGTTTGGTAACCTTGGGAAGTGCACCTTTTGCACCGACCGAGTATCTTTTCTTGGCTATGTTGTTACTCCACAGGGAATTGAAGTTGACAAAGCCAAGATTGAAGCTATTGAGAGTTGGCCGCAGCCCAAAACGGTCACACAAGTGAGGAGTTTTCTTGGCCTCGCTGGATTCTATAGGCGTTTTGTGAGAGATTTCAGCACCATTGCTGCACCTCTCAACGAGCTTACAAAGAAGGATGTGCCTTTTGTTTGGGGTACCGCACAGGAAGAAGCCTTCACGGTATTTAAAGATAAGTTGACACATGCTCCTTTACTCCAACTTCCTGATTTTAATAAGACTTTTGAGCTTGAATGTGATGCTAGTGGAATTGGATTAGGAGGTGTGTTATTACAAGATGGCAACCCTGTTGCATACTTTTCTGAAAAATTGAGTGGGCCTAGTCTGAATTATTCTACTTATGATAAAGAATTATATGCTCTTGTTCGGACTTTAGAAACATGGCAACATTATTTATGGCCCAAAGAGTTTGTTATACATTCTGATCATGAATCTTTGAAACATATTAAAAGTCAAGCTAAACTGAATCGTAGACATGCTAAATGGGTTGAATTCATTGAGACTTTCCCTTATGTCATTAAACACAAGAAGGGAAAAGAAAATGTTATTGCTGATGCATTGTCTCGTCGCTATACTATGCTTTCACAACTTGACTTCAAAATATTTGGTTTGGAGACCATCAAAGATCAATATGTGCATGATGCTGATTTTAAAGATGTAATGCAGAATTGTAAAGAAGGAAGAATGTGGAACAAGTTTGTCGTTAACGATGGATTTGTGTTTCGTGCTAACAAGCTATGCATTCCAGCTAGCTCCGTTCGTCTTTTGTTGTTGCAGGAGGCGCATGGAGGAGGATTAATGGGACACTTTGGCGTGAAGAAGACGGATGATAGAGGCGAGGGTCCCGATCTTTCGATGAGATGATGGATATCGCTTTGGTGGAAGTCGACTTTGACGATCCGACTACGAACGTGCGAGGACGTCGCGCCTTAGCAATCGCTAAACCAACTCCGAGAGGTTATTGACCACGCCGGAGCACGATCAACCTGACCACGAGGGTCTGTTTCCTGCGAGCAAACGAAGAACAAGCAAGAAACTAAGATTGCAATCTGGATATTGCGAATATAAGATGAAAGCTTTATTGATCAAGGTGGGGTTCTGTGACGCCTTTGTCTGGTCGTTGAACACAAACGAAGTACGCGAAGTTGCAGCTATGGCGAACTTTTAATCTAAACAAAACCCCAAAGTCTAAACGATGCCCTAAGGGCTGTATATATGGAGGAAGAGGGGGGGGAATTTCGTGGCCCTTGGTGGAGGGGTCCGAAATCAACCCTATCTCTTGTTTCCCCACACATACGGACTCTAAAAATAGCCTATACTTATGTATTTCGAAATTACATGGGCCTGGCCCAATAATAAGGTGACGCAGCACCTAAAATAGCCTCGGGACGAAATTTATGAAGTGGCATCTTGTATATTTCGTCCAAGGCTTAATGCACCCATTATGGTGGCTTCAAAGTCCTGAAATCATCACTTGTAACTCCGTTCTTGTTCCCCTTGCGCATGCCATCATCTCCATGCTTGTTCTTGCTCCAATGTTCATCCTTCTCCAAGCTAGGCCCTTCATTTGTAAGCAAAACAAATGTATCCAATTTAGGCAGCATCATATTCTCATGAACATTAGAATCATTACCAAGAAACGAAAGTACCTGGTAATTTAGTTGGCGTGCACGAGCTCTAGTAATTGGTCCAGTATGTATAGCAGCAGGGGCTGTGGGTGTAACAATTGTATTGATGTCCTCATCAGTGTTCCTCTTGCGTTTGGCCAAACTGTTGGTGCTGCTGTTGATACTTCTGTGGCTCCTGCTGCTGATGCGGAGGAGGATGATTATGTGGGAGATTATGAGGATGAGGTTGATCAAAATCAGCACTACGTGCAGCCACCTGTACCACCACCAGCAGGTCGACCTCAGGTATATATTCGTAATGGTAGGCCTGCACCACCACCTCAGGTACGAGATGATGTCCATATTCCTAAACTGAAATTGAATATTCCACCATTTGAGGGTAGATATGTTCCTAATATATATCTTACTTGGGAGTTAGAAACTGAACAACGATTTACATGTTTACAATATCCTGAGGAGAGACGAGTTGCTGCTGCTGTTTGTGCTTTCACTAGTTTTGCATGTGTATGGTGGTCTGAACATTGTAGATTATATCCTATTCCAACTACTTGGGCTGCTTTGAAAACTGCTATGCGTACACGTTGGGTTCCACCATATTATCAACGTGAATTGCTTCAAAAATTGCAGCGTTTAAGACAAGGGAAAAATTCTGTAGAAGAATATTATCAGGAATTACAAACTGGCATGATTAGATGTGGTATTGTTGAGGAGAATGAAGCTATGCTTGCACGTTTTCTGGGTGGATTAAATAGAGAGATTCAGACCATTCTAGACTATAAGGAGTATACTAATATCACTCGTTTATTCCATCTTGCTTGTAAAGCTGAACGTGAAGTGCAGGATCGACAAGCATTGGGGCGAACTAACTTTTCTACAGGCCGACCTTCATCATGGACACCACGTGCATCTTCTACTTCAACTGCACCAGCACCTCCATCCGGTGACACCTCCAGCCGTGATACAAGAAAACAGGCACAACCACCATTATCTGCCAAGAGCGCACCTGCGGGGCCTGCACAGCGTTCTTCTTCTTCCATGGCATCAACTGGGCACACAAGTGATATTATTTGTCGTCGTTGTAAGGGAGGAGGTCATTATGCGAGAGAATGCAAATCTCCGCGTGTGATGATTGCTACCGCGGATGGTGGATATGAGTCCGCTAGTGACTATGATGAGGAGACTTTGGCTCTTATTACACGTGAAGAACATGGTGGAGATGATTCTGATCATGAGACGCAATACATGGCTCCTGAAGACGCTGACAGGTATGAATGTTTAGTTGCTCAACGTGTTTTGAGTGTGCAGGTCACACAAGCTGAGCAAAATCAGAGGCACAATTTGTTCCATACCAAGGGAGTTGTGAAGGAACGTTCTGTGCGCGTCATAATAGACGGAGGGAGCTGCAACAACTTGGCTAGCATGGAGATGGTGGAGAAGCTTTCTCTCACCACAAGACCACATCCACATCCTTACTACATCCAATGGTTCAACAACAGTGGCAAGGCTAAGGTAACACGTACTGTTCGTGTGCATTTTAGTATCTCTACATATGCTGATTATGTTGATTGTGATGTGGTACCTATGCAAGCATGTTCCTTATTACTTGGTAGACCATGGCAATTTGATAAAAATTCTGTACACCATGGTAGAAACAATCACTATACTCTTGTTCATAAGGATAAAAATATTACTTTGCTTCCTATGACTCCTGATTCCAGTTTGAAAGATGATATTAATAGAGCTAATAAAGCAAAACAGGAGACGAATAAGAGTGAAAATCAGATTGTGGCAAAAGAATTTGAGCAACAAATGAAGCCTAACAATAAACCATCTAGTGTTGCTTCTGAAATTAAATTGAAAAGTGCATGTTTATTTGCCACCAAATCTGATATTGATGAGCTAGATTTCAGCAAATCTGTTTGCTATGCTTTTGTGTGCAAAGAGGCATTATTTTCATTCGAGGACGTGCCTTCCTCTTTGCCCCCTGCTGTCACTAACATTTTGCAGGAGTTCGCTGACGTCTTTCCACAAGACGTGCCACCGGGATTACCGCCTATTCGAGGGATTGAGCATCAGATTGACTTAATTCCCGGTGCTTCACTGCCAAACCGTGCACCATACCGTACCAATCCAGAGGAGACGAAGGAGATTATGCGCCAAGTACAAGAGCTTCTCGACAAAGGTTATATACGCGAATCCCTTAGTCCTTGTGCCGTTCCTATTATTCTAGTGCCGAAAAAGGATGGTACATCACGTATGTGTGTTGATTGTAGAGGCATTAATAATATTACTATTCGTTATCGTCATCCTATTCCTAGGCTAGATGATATGCTTGATGAATTGAGTGGCTCTACAATATTCTCCAAAGTTGATTTGCGTAGTGGCTACCAACAAATTCGTATGAAATTGGGAGATGAATGCAAAACAGCATTTAAAACTAAGTTTGGATTATATGAGTGGTTAGTCATGCCTTTTGGGTTAACTAATGCACCTAGTACTTTCATGAGATTAATGAACGAAGTTTTACGTGCTTTCATTGGACGATTTGTGGTAGTTTACTTTGATGACATACTGATTTATAGCAGATCTTTGGAAGAACATTTGGAACATTTACGTGCTGTTTTTATTGCTCTACGTGATGCACGTTTGTTTGGTAACCTTGGGAAGTGCACCTTTTGCACCGACCGAGTATCTTTTCTTGGCTATGTTGTTACTCCACAGGGAATTGAAGTTGACAAAGCCAAGATTGAAGCTATTGAGAGTTGGCCGCAGCCCAAAACGGTCACACAAGTGAGGAGTTTTCTTGGCCTCGCTGGATTCTATAGGCGTTTTGTGAGAGATTTCAGCACCATTGCTGCACCTCTCAACGAGCTTACAAAGAAGGATGTGCCTTTTGTTTGGGGTACCGCACAGGAAGAAGCCTTCACGGTATTTAAAGATAAGTTGACACATGCTCCTTTACTCCAACTTCCTGATTTTAATAAGACTTTTGAGCTTGAATGTGATGCTAGTGGAATTGGATTAGGAGGTGTGTTATTACAAGATGGCAACCCTGTTGCATACTTTTCTGAAAAATTGAGTGGGCCTAGTCTGAATTATTCTACTTATGATAAAGAATTATATGCTCTTGTTCGGACTTTAGAAACATGGCAACATTATTTATGGCCCAAAGAGTTTGTTATACATTCTGATCATGAATCTTTGAAACATATTAAAAGTCAAGCTAAACTGAATCGTAGACATGCTAAATGGGTTGAATTCATTGAGACTTTCCCTTATGTCATTAAACACAAGAAGGGAAAAGAAAATGTTATTGCTGATGCATTGTCTCGTCGCTATACTATGCTTTCACAACTTGACTTCAAAATATTTGGTTTGGAGACCATCAAAGATCAATATGTGCATGATGCTGATTTTAAAGATGTAATGCAGAATTGTAAAGAAGGAAGAATGTGGAACAAGTTTGTCGTTAACGATGGATTTGTGTTTCGTGCTAACAAGCTATGCATTCTAGCTAGCTCCGTTCGTCTTTTGTTGTTGCAGGAGGCGCATGGAGGAGGATTAATGGGACACTTTGGCGTGAAGAAGACGGAGGACGTACTTGCTACACATTTCTTTTGGCCAAAGATGAGACGGGATGTTGAGCGTTTTATTGCTCGCTGCACTACATGTCAAAAAGCTAAGTCACGACTCAATCCTCATGGTTTATATATGCCTTTTCCTGTACCTAGTGTTCCTTGGGAGGATATATCTATGGACTTTGTTTTAGGTTTACCTCGAACAAAGAAGGGGAGGGATAGCATATTTGTTGTCGTGGATAGATTCTCGAAAATGGCACACTTTATACCATGTCATAAAAGCGATGATGCTGTTAATGTTGCTGATTTGTTCTTTCGTGAAATTATTCGCTTGCATGGTGTGCAAAATACTATTGTTTCAGATCGTGATACTAAATTTCTTAGCCACTTTTGGATATGTTTATGGGCTAAGTTGGGGACTAAACTGCTTTTTAGTACTACTTGTCACCCCCAAACTGATGGACAAACTGAAGTAGTCAATAGAACGTTGTCTACTATGCTTAGGGCTGTTTTGAAGAATAATAAGAAAATGTGGGAGGAATGCTTGCCTCATATTGAATTTGCTTATAATCGTTCATTGCATTCTACTACTAAGATGTGCCCTTTTGAAGTTGTGTATGGTTTCCTACCTCGTGCACCTATTGATTTGTTGCCTGATGAGGACATCAATACAATTGTTACACCCACAGCCCCTGCTGCTATACATACTGGACCAATTACTAGAGCTCGTGCACGCCAACTAAATTACCAGGTACTTTCGTTTCTTGGTAATGATTCTAATGTTCATGAGAATATGATGCTGCCTAAATTGGATACATTTGTTTTGCTTACAAATGAAGGGCCTAGCTTGGAGAAGGATGAACATTGGAGCAAGAACAAGCATGGAGATGATGGCATGCGCAAGGGGAACAATAACGGAGTTACAAGTGATGATTTCAGGACTTTGAAGCCACCATAATGGGTGCATGAAGCCTTGGACGAAATATACAAGATGCCACTTCATAAATTTCGTCCCGAGGCTATTTTAGGTGCTGCGTCACCTTATTATTGGGCCAGGCCCATGTAATTTCGAAATACATAAGTATAGGCTATTTTTAGAGTCCGTATGTGTGGGGGAAACAAGAGATAGGGTTGATTTCGGACCCCTCCACCAAGGGCCACGAAATTCCCCCCTCTTCCTCCATATATACAGCCCTTAGGGCATCGTTTAGACTTTGGGTTTTGTTTAGATTAAAAGTTCGCCATAGCTGCAACTTCGCGTACTTCGTTTGTGTTCAACGACCAGACAAAGGCGTCACAGAACCCCACCTTGATCAATAAAGCTTTCATCTTATATTCGCAATATCCAGATTGCAATCTTAGTTTCTTGCTTGTTCTTCGTTTGCTCGCAGGAAACAGACCCTCGTGGTCAGGTTGATCGTGCTCCGGCGTGGTCAATAACCTCTCGGAGTTGGTTTAGCGATTGCTAAGGCGCGACGTCCTCGCACGTTCGTAGTCGGATCGTCAAAGTCGACTTCCACCAAAGCGAAATCCACCATCTCATCGAAAGACGGGACACCTTTGCCTCTATCAGCCTCTTTGCACACAAAAGCATAGCAAACAGATTTGCTGAAATCTAGCTCATCAATATCAGATTTGGTGGCAAATAAACATGCACTTTTCAATTTAATTTCTGAAGCAACACTAGATGGTTTATTATTAGGCTTCATTTGTTGCTCAAATTCTTTTGCCACAATCTGATTTTCACTCTTATTCGTCTCCTGTTTTGCTTTATTAGCTCTATTAGTATCATCTTTCAAAATGGAATCAGGAGTCATAGGAAGCAAAGTAATATTTTTATCCTTATGAACAAGAGTATAGTGATTGTTTCTACCATGGTGTACAGAATTTTTATCAAATTGCCATGGTCTACCAAGTAATAAGGAACATGCTTGCATAGGTACCACATCACAATCAACATAATCAGCATATGTAGAGATACTAAAATGCACACGAACAGTACGTGTTACCTTAACCTTGCCGCTGTTGTTGAACCATTGGATGTAGTAAGGATGTGGATGTGGTCTTGTGGTGAGAGAAAGCTTCTCCACCATCTCCATGCTAGCCAAGTTGTTGCAGCTCCCTCCGTCTATGATGACGCGCACAGAACGTTCCTTCACAACTCCCTTGGTATGGAACAAATTGTGCCTCTGATTTTGCTCAGCTTGTGTGACCTGCACACTCAAAAGACGTTGAGCAACTAAACATTCATACCTGTCAGCGTCTTCAGGAGCCATGTATTGCGTCTCATGATCAGAATCATCTCCACCATGTTCTTCACGTGTAATAAGAGCCAAAGTCTCCTCATCATAATCACTAGCAGACTCATATCCACCATCCGCGGTAGCAATCATCACACGCGGAGATTTGCATTCTCTCGCATAATGACCTCCTCCCTTACAACGACGACAAATAATATCACTTGTGTGCCCTGTTGATGCCATGGAAGAAGAAGAACGCTGTGCAGGCCCCGCAGGTGCGCTCTTGGCAGATAATGGTGGTTGTGCCTGTTTTCTTGTATCACGGCTGGAGGTGGCACCGGATGGGGGTGCTGGTGCAGTTGAAGTAGAAGATGCACGTGGTGTCCATGATGAAGGTCGGCCTGCAGAAAAGTTAGTTCGCGCCAATGCTTGTCGATCCTGCACTTCACGTTCAGCTTTACAAGCAAGATGGAATAAACGAGTGATATTAGTATACTCCTTATAGTCTAGAATGGTCTGAATCTCTCTATTTAATCCACCCAGAAAACGTGCAAGCATAGCTTCATTCTCCTCAACAATACCACATCTAATCATGCCAGTTTGTAATTCCTGATAATATTCTTCTACAGAATTTTTCCCTTGTCTTAAACGCTGCAATTTTTGAAGCAATTCACGTTGATAATATGGTGGAACCCAACGCGTACGCATAGCAGTTTTCAAAGCAGCCCAAGTAGTTGGAATAGGATATAATCTACAATGTTCAGACCACCATACACATGCAAAACTAGTGAAAGCACAAACAGCAGCAGCAACTCGTCTCTCCTCAGGATATTGTAAACATGTAAATCGTTGTTCAGTTTCTAACTCCCAAGTAAGATATATATCAGGAACATATCTTGATGAGGACATCAATACAATTGTTACACCCATAGCCCCTGCTGCTATACATACTGGACCAATTACTAGAGCTCGTGCACGCCAACTAAATTACCAGGTACTTTCGTTTCTTGGTAATGATTCTAATGTTCATGAGAATATGATGCTGCCTAAATTGGATACATTTGTTTTGCTTACAAATGAAGGGCCTAGCTTGGAGAAGGATGAACATTGGAGCAAGAACAAGCATGGAGATGATGGCATGCGCAAGGGGAACAAGAACGGAGTTACAAGTGATGATTTCAGGACTTTGAAGCCACCATAATGGGTGCATGAAGCCTTGGACGAAATATACAAGATGCCACTTCATAAATTTCGTCCCGAGGCTATTTTAGGTGCTGCGTCACCTTATTATTGGGCCAGGCCCATGTAATTTCGAAATACATAAGTATAGGCTATTTTTAGAGTCAGTATGTGTGGGGAAACAAGAGATAGGGTTGATTTCGGACCCCTCCACCAAGGGCCACGAAATTCCCCCCCTCTTCCTCCATATATACAGCCCTTAGGGCATCGTTTAGACTTTGGGTTTTGTTTAGATTAAAAGTTCGCCATAGCTGCAACTTCGCGTACTTCGTTTGTGTTCAACGACCAGACAAAGGCGTCACAGAACCCCACCTTGATCAATAAAGCTTTCATCTTATATTCGCAATATCCAGATTGCAATCTTAGTTTCTTGCTTGTTCTTCGTTTGCTCGCAGGAAACAGACCCTCGTGGTCAGGTTGATCGTGCTCCGGCGTGGTCAATAACCTCTCGGAGTTGGTTTAGCGATTGCTAAGGCGCGACGTCCTCGCACGTTCGTAGTCGGATCGTCAAAGTCGACTTCCACCAAAGCGATATCCATCATCTCATCGAAAGATCGGGACCCTCGCCTCTATCAATAAGTCTAGGTTTAGCATCTCTCTTTTCTATAAGGTATTTAATAGCAACATGATCAGTGTGAATAGTTACTTTAGAATCGACAATATAAGGTCTGAACTTATCACAAGCAAATACAACTGCTAAAAATTCATTTTCAGTAGTAGCATAATTTCTCTGGGCATTGTCTAGAGTTTTACTAGCATATTGGATAACATTTAACTTCTTATCAACTCTTTGTCCTAGAACAACACCTACAGCATAATCACTAGCATCACACATAATTTCAAAGGGTAAATTCCAATTAGGAGGCTGAACAATAGGTGCGGAAATCAAGGCTCTCTTAAGTATTTCAAATGCTTCTACACAATCATCATCAAAGACAAAAGGAACATCTTTTTGTAAGAGATTAGTTAGAGGCCTAGAAATTTTTGAGAAGTCTTTAATGAACCTCCTATAAAAACTGGCATGACCGAGGAAACTTCTTGTACTGACGAGGACATCAATACCATTGTTACACCCACAGCCCCTGCTGCTATACATACTGGACCAATTACCAGAGCTCGCGCACGCTAATTGAATTATCAGGTACTTTCGTTTCTTGGTAACGATTCTAATGTTCATGAGAATATGATGCTGCCTAAATTGGATACATTTGTTTTGCTTACAAATGAAGGGCCTAGCTTGGACAAGAAAGATGAACCTTGGAGCAAGTTCAAGCATGGAGATGATGGCATGCGCAAGGGGATCAAGAACGGAGTTACAAGTAATGATTTCAGGACATTGAAGCCACCATAAGGAGTGCATGAAGCCTTGGACGAAATATACAAGATGCCACTTCATAAATTTCGGCCAAAGGCTATTTTAGGTGCTGCGTCAGCTTATTATTGGGCCAGGCCCATGTATTCTCGAAATACTTAAGTATAGGTTGTTTTTAGAGTCCGTATGTGTGGGGAAACAAGAGTTAGGGTTGGTTTCGGACCCCTCCTCCAAGGGCCACGAAATCCCCCCCTCTTCCTCCATATATACAGCCCTTAGGGCGTCGTTTATACTTTGGGTTTTATTTAGATTAAAATTTCCCATCGCTGCAACTTCGCGTACTTCGTTTGTGTTCAACGACCAGACCAAGGCGTCACAGAACCCCACCTTGATCAATAAAGTTTTCATCTTATATTCGCAATATCCAGATTGCAATCTCAGTTTCTTGCTTGTTCTTCGTTTGCTTGCAGGAAACAGACCCTCGTGGTCAGGTTGATTGTGCTCCGGCGTGGTCAATAACCCTCGGAAGTTGGTTTAGCGATTGCTAAGGCGCGACGTCTCGCACGTTCATAGTCGGATCGTCAAAGTCGACTCCCACAGAAAACGATAGCTACCATCTCATCGAAACATCGGGACACCTTCGCCTCTATCACCGTCTTACGGCAAACCCAAGCAAAGATCCACCTAAGAGGTGTACCCCATTGTTGAAAGGACATCGTAGCGAGGCAACCAGCTCAGTCCACAGTATGCTTAGAACTGCCAGCATTGAATACCCGAGTCTGTCCAGACGGACTCATGGACAGCTCAATATATTGTCCTCAACACCCATGATGGAGCATTGCACATGATGAGGACATCAATACCATTGTTACACCCACAGCCCCTACTGCTACATATACGGGACCAATTGCTAGAGCTCGTGCACGCCAATTAAATTATCAGGTACTTACGTTTCTTGGTAATGATTCTAATGTTCATGAGAATATGATGCTGCCTAAATTGGATACATTTGTTTTGCTTACAAATGAAGGGCCTAGCTTGGAGAAGGATGAACAGTGGAGCAAGAACAAGCATGGAGATGATGGCATGCGCAAGGGGAACAAGAACAGAGTTACAAGTGATGATTTCAGGACTTTGAAGCCACCATAATGGGTGCATGAAGCCTTGGACGAAATATACAAGATGCCACTTCATAAATTTCGTCCCGAGGCTATTATAGGTGCTGCGTCACCTTTTTATTCTGCCAGGCCCATGTAATTTCGAAATACATAAGTATAGGCTATTTTTAGAGTCCGTATGTGTGGGGAAACAAGAGATAGGGTGGATTTCGGACCCCTCCACCAAGGGCCACGAAATTCCCCCTCTCTTCCTCCATATATACAGCCCTTAGGGCACCATTTAGACTTTGGGTTTTGTTTAGATTAAAAGTTCGCCATAGCTGCAACTTCGCGTACTTCGTTTGTGTTCAACGACCAGACAAAGGCGTCACAGAACCCCACCTTGATCAATAAAGCTTTCATCTTATATTCGCAATATCCAGATTGCAATCTTAGTTTCTTGCTTGTTCTTCGTTTGCTCGCAGGAAACAGACCCTCGTGGTCAGGTTGATCCTGCTCTGGCGTGGTCAATAACCTCTCGGAGTTGGTTTAGCGATTGCTAAGGCGCGACGTCCTCGCACGTTCGTAGTCGGATCGTCAAAGTTGACTTCCACCAAAGCGATATCCATCATCTCATCGAAAGACGGGACACCTTTGCCTCTATCAGCACATACTGTCATTCCCAGGGAGATACTGACAAAAATGAAGAATCAGTGTGAAAACATATACTTTGAGGATTGTTATCTCTCGCATAGAGAAAGCATTTAAAAGAATAACCTATGTGGATGGGATTCTTTGCCAAGATCACCGCCAGTCAAGTCTGCAAATCTTATCATCAGGAGATGGTGCATTTTTCTATGAGTCACGACAAGCGAGAGTCAAACCTTTGGTACAACTTGGATACTCAAGACTGTTAAGCCAGTCAAGATAAGTCAGAAACTCCAGCAAAATGTCAGAATCCGTTAGCAAAACAGGTATGATCCACATCACTATTTTGGAACCAAAAGGCATGTCTATATTCGAGGAACCCGATGCCTGGGTAGAAGAGATTCTTTGTTCCACGGGAAGATATGTTCCCGAACTCCGTGGAATATTCTCGGTATTCGATACTAGAGTAACATTTCCAGCAAGGATCAATATCCGGAAGGACAAGTATGTCCGTAAAAATAATATTTCGAATGCTAGCTCAGCCAGCAGATATGAAAAGAAAATTTGAGTCAGTATAAACAGGAACATATGAGGTACGTCCTGTCAGAATGTCAGATACTGCGAAGCAAACCACCCCAGATCAAGACAGTCAGTGAGATCCAATTCAGTGGAAATACTATATGAGAATAAATAAAAGAAACCTGAGTTGGAAACGGTTTCTTCAAGTAAGAAAGATTATTTAACCCTGAGAGACCAAATCTCGAGGATGAGATTTCTTTAAGGGGGGAAGGTTTGTAACAGCCTGGATTTTTGCCCCTTCCTTTTTCCTTTGATTTTCTTGGATTTCCTGTTTTGTTTTGCTTTCTCGTGGCTATGTGGTTTTGAAACTTGGTAAGATCATGTCTTCCTAGGTTTTATAGTGTCTTGTCACCCTCATCATCATGCCAAGATCATGTCATTTCCATCCTTGACCTAACCCAAAATTCCTTTGTTGGGAATATTCCTTTTTTGATAAAGGAATAACCCTTAAAACCCTAGGTTGTGAAGCAACCTATATTTCTATCAATCCTAAAATTCCCAAATAATTCGCATAAATTGTTTGGGTAATATCTTCCTCAAATATGGCAAAATATATCATTGGCCATGTTTCCCATCATGCTCAATAAATTCATTTCCTATTCTGTCCTAAATGGCACATTGTGATGAAAGTGCTATTTATCTTCTCCCAAAATTCAACACAAACTTCTTGGACATTTTTTCCTGTCCATATCATTGCCTCATGCCAAAATTTAACTCAATTTTCTTAGTAAATATTCCTGCGCAATTTCTCAAAGTTCCTGTCTGAGGGAAGTTATTGTGAAGGAAGTACAAGCTAGGCATATCCAAATGAGTTGAAATTTTGCAAGCTCCTTCCTATGATCAAACCATGACTCTCCACCAAATATGAGCTCATGTAACTCACCTATGTGAGCCCAACCCCAAATCTTAGTTTCTGGTCAGATTTTTAGTTTGTGAAGCAACTATATATTATGTTGCTTCAGTTGTGCTGAAAATTTACCAGGACATGCTTCTACCTATATAAACTCCCTCCACCAAGTTTTTGCTCAATTAGGTAATCCAATTGCCCTGTGCAAGTTTTCCAAGTTTCTATCCAAAATGAAGCTTTGTGAAGTAAGTGCCACTTTGCTATTTCCAAATGGCATGAAATATTTACAGCAGCTTCATACCATCATATAACCCCTCTAAGCCAAATTTTAGCTCACAGAAATCAAGTATGTGAGTGTATCATCCAAATCCCTAATTCTGGCCAGTTTTGCACTTTCTACAGCAACCCTCATCTAAACTCCTCCTCTAAGTCTGATTTTTGGTGATCACAATCACCTTAGTGTGTGATCATTGCCAGAGACACTCTTTACCACGTTACCAAGCTGGTTTGACCATAGGAAGTTATAAACACCTTCTTGCTGATTTACTTTGGAGCTAAGTGCAAATCTCTTCTTTGCCCCTGGACCGATTTATTTCCTCATTTTGACTGAGGGCACCAAGGTCCATCCACTGGACATGGTTGGCCACGCCAAAGAGCGCTGCTTGCACTAGTGCGCGTGGTGATCACGCTTGCGTCATGGCTGTAGGCGTGCTCTGGCTTGTTCCGGCCACTATGCTCGTCTCCTCCCTCCTCGTCTCGACCTCCATTCATGTCTAGTAGCTCCCCCGTGATGCCCTGCACCACCTTGCATCGCTGCCTCGTCGTGGTTCGCCATAAATGAGCCGCAAATGCCATGCTCGTGCCGCAAACCGGCTCTGTCCTCCATTGTTTGCAAGTTGGAGCTCGCCCGTGAGCTCGAGAAGCCTCCCCGCGGCTATATAAGGAGTGCCCGAGGTCCCCCCCCCCACTCCTCATCGCTCCCTCCCTCGCCTCATTTGCCCTCTGGAATCGCCACATCTAGCCGTGGTTCATCGTCATCCTCCATTGCCGCCTCGGGCTCGGCTTGGGTCCGGCCACCACAGGCCTCCCCTCGTCTCCCCAACACCCCCACTGCCTCCCCCTCGTCCTGCTGAGTCGCCCCACCCACTTGCTCCTCGCCGGGAGCCCTGCATCGCTGATAGCCACCGCCACCCGAAGCTCCTATCCTCCTCCTGGCGTCACCGTTCGCCGCGCCTCCACTCCTCCCCGACGCCCCCTTTGTCTTTGAACGGGTGCGCCTCGGCCCCACGATCTCGCCGGTGTGCTCGGTCTGGCCGGAGCTCGCCAGCCCCTTCGCTGGAGCCCGCCTCTGCTTCGCCTCTGCCTCGCCTCTGTCTCGGTCGGGGCCTGAGCGAGGTAGAAGACGAGCAATGCCTGGCCCCTCCCTGACCGCGTGGGACCCGCTTGTAAGTGGCCCAAGACCTAGGTCCACGTGGATGGAAGCGCCTTCTGGTGAGTGCGCTTTCCATTCTCTGAAAGCGTATTCTGTTTCTACTTGGCCTGAAGTATGTTTTCTAAGTCAGAAAGCGTATTTTGTCAAATCCGTTTCTGCCTTATTCACTCAGGGACCCATTGGTGATAAAATCTTGACAGATTGGTCCTTCTTCTTCCAACCTTCACAACTGTTCAACCGTAACTCCGATTGAGGTGAAACCAACGCTCACTTCTTCGTATCGTCGAGCTCTATCTTTTGGTAATATTTTCACTAGGTGGTTTCACAGTGAAAATGGGCATCATGCCCTTGCCTCTAATCAGCCCCCTCCGAGAAAGTATCATCCGACGTTTCGTTCTGCGGCTTCACCGCACTTCTTCCTGGAGTCTCCATCACCCTAGGCTAGCCACAATACCCACTTGCATGATAGTCATGCAGTAGCCATGGTTTTCAACTTGAATATTTATTAAATGTTTGCTTGTTTAAAACATGGATATCGTTGTTCGGTAATGATTCTTGGCTAGTGCTTACTTTCTTGCTATGTTGTTATGCACCCGGTTGTCAAGCCCTACTAGTTGCTAGTATTCCTTTCATATGCTTATGCTTGCTAGTAGTATATGTTGATATTGTTAATGGTCTTCAATGCATGACTGCCGTCTGTCCCGAGTACCGTTGTTATGCATGTTCCATTGCATCCAGTTGGTTAAATGCTTGCATGATGGCATTGTTGATATGTTCTTGCATGATGTTTATTGTTGATGCTAGTGGTCATGTTATGCTATGAGTAGTGTTGTACTGGTAATATCCATGCTCTTCATTATGCCATGCTCAGTTGGAGATGATTCATTGTTGATATGGTGGCTAGTTATGTTGCACGCGTGCTTATGTTGATATCATGCTCATGCATTGTAATTGTATCATGTTATTTTATCATGGCTCAGCATATTTGCATTGAAGTTTAACTGGATTAAATTGAACTTGAACACCTATTGGCTGAGTCATGATGCCACCATATCGATCTGACCAGTGCAACCACGCTTCCCTTTATGGGAAGTTCCTAACTGGATCTATTGTCGTGCCTCTCGCTGGTGCCTCCAACGAGGTAAGGTTATGGGCGTGTGGTACCCTGGCCCGGTAAGCAGATATAACGTTGTGTGCCCGTTGTTATTGTTATGGATCTGGTCCCCGTGAGGGACGTTTGGCCACGACGGTGGTCGTTGTGTCTTTGGTAGACACGGGGCCACCCAGGACTAGCCCAGTTGGCAGTGGGTCGGAGTGGCCGGGAGAGTGTCATGGCAGTAGATCGGTTTTGTCAGAACACCGTTGGTCCACCCGAATGGGAGTGCGAGGCCATGGATTCCGTAGTGTGGGTACAGTGTACTAACCTCTGCAAGCTATATATTATATCTATCGATAGCCGCGCCCACGGATAAGGGCCCAGTTCGTAGTTGGTCGCACTATGAGTCCATAATAATAATAATAATAATGTGCTTAATAACAACCACGATTTGATGAGGAGATAAGTTGGTTGTGATCGCCAGAAGGATCACCGTTTGAGGCCAGATATTGGTCATGGTTGTGATCGTCGGAAGGATCACGGTTTAAGACCAAGTGTTGGTCATGGTTGGGATCGCCGGAAGGATCACCGTTTGGTTACGAGGTAACCCGAGCAAAATAAATGGTGCATATAGTGTCATCATGTTGCATGCTAGTATCATCGGATTTATATGTTCATGCCATGATCATATTGTTCTAGCAGTATTATGTTCATGTCATGCTCCTATTGTTCTAGCAGTATTATGTTCATATTGTTCATGCCATATTATTCTGATGATCTCATGATAATCCCTACTTAACCTGTAAATGCCATGTTGTTGTTTGTCTTGAATGCTTCTAGTTATTGTGAGATTGCAGGTACATTCAATGTACTGACCTGGCGTGTCATGCCAGCTTGCAGGTCGTGCCTCGATTGCTTGCTTGTTTGGTGTTGTTCCTGTGTGCACGAGCTAGGATAAACATTCCAGCCAGAGTCCCTGCGGATTGGAGTCCATCATCGCTATTCGTTGTTCCGCTGCCAGTAGTTGTTCCGCTACTTCGAGTTGTTATGCTGCTTGTATAGAGCAACCGTGGTTGGCGTAATGTCGTCGTGCCGATCTTATACATTGTAATATCGGAACAGTTGTATTCATATTCGTGTTGTAATAGAGAGCTGGTTTGTTCTATACTAAGAAGTGTCGTATTCCAGAAGACTTCACCTCAATCTCTGGGCTGGAATACGGGGCATTCCGGTTTTCTCTGATCCAGGGTGCCACACGTCCATGGGGGGCGACGTGCATGGGAAGAAGAACCGGCCGGGATCAGCGATGGAGTGGCGGTGGGCCGTCCCGCCGCACCGAGGGGTGCAACAATGGAGTGGTGGTGCAGCAGTCCCGCCGCACCGGCGGCACCGTTGGCGGCAGGCGATGGGGAACGACGAGGTGGCCCGCCGACGGGAGCCATCTGAGCGACATGGGCGGCAAGGGCAGCCCAACGCTCAGCACGAGCGCGGCACGCGTCTGCCATGGAGACGATGAAGCAACGGAGCGTGGAGTGACGGAAGGAAGGTTCGGCGCACCCCTACCTGGCGCGCCAAATGTCGGATCACGGGTTCCAGCAAACCCTCAAGGTTCGAACACTAGGGTGCGCACGAAGGTTTCCTCCCTATTTATCCATGCCCTAGCTCTCTAATATCTCGCGGATGAACTCGATGAACTCGCAACATAAAGACACAAGATTTATATTGGTTCAGGCCACCGTTGTGGTGTAATACCCTACTCCAGTGTGGTGGTGGTGGATTGCCTCTTGGGCTAATGATGAACAGTACAAGGGGAAGAATAGCCTCCTGAGGTTGAGGTGTTCTTGTGCTTGGCGAACTTGTGTGGGTGAGATGCCTCTGAATCTGTCATTCTCTATCTATCTCTCTCTCTCTCTCTCTCTGTCTGTCTTGTCTTGTTTGTCCCCTACTATGGTGGCTAGTTCTACTTATATAGGCCCTGGTCCTCTCCCCAAATATTGAGCGGGAGGGGAGCCAACAACGACCAATTTGAAAGGGGACACTAGTACAAGCTATCCTGACAAAAGGTGGTATTCGCCTGCAAAAGGCTCTGGTGATGACGCCGTGTTGGGCTCCATGGTGACCTCCATCCTGCCATCCTTCTGGTCTTGGTCTTGTTGCACCAATATGGAAACCTTTGCTTGATACCTCGATACTCCGCGCTCTGCGCTTGCCCCCTTGTTACCAAAGAGGAAACAAGGACGCTACGCGTGCTGGTGCCCGCCTGGTCTCGATCGTCATGGCTCACATCATGAGGACCTCGCGAGTTTTGCCTTGCCTTGATCTCTCCGCCCCTCATGAGCCTGCCTGGCGAGGCCGCTCCTGAGGATGTCGTGCGTCGTCCGCCTCACGAGGGTCTTGAATGCCTTGTCGATGAAGGTGGGTCGTACGGGCCTGCTAGCTCAGCCACGCCGTGGCCCGTAGGCAGGCAAGTCTGGGGACCCCTGTTCCCAGAACACCGACAGACTGGACGCAGACCCCACTCATCAAAGGAGGGCATCTTCTCCGCGAATGTAGCCTTATTCAAGCAGCAGTACAGAAGGTAACTCTTCCTTGGCATGTCGTCTGGCAATGGGACACCCGTCAAGACCTCGATCACCGTTCACCGCGCCTCAAGGGGGAGCCCAGACTCATGAAGTCTCATGTGGTCCTTGCTGTTGAGCAAGGCCCACATGGGTCGAGAGTGGCACTGAAGCGGAGTGATTCAGCGTCGGACGAACTCCTTCACCACCATAGGCGCAGTCACATAAGGCCCTTGAGCCTCTTCAGCCTGAGCAAGACAGGGGCAAGGCGCGAGTCAGCAAGCCTTTGGTGGCACCAACCGGAGTTGGGAATAGCGGGCGCTGACGGAGAAGAGAGCAGGGGGATGAGCACTCCGACATCAACAAATACCCATCATGCCCGAAACCTGCTCGTGGATGGTGGGAGCTCGAAGTCAATCCCCGCGCCGGCCGTCGCCGCC
Source organism: Triticum aestivum (assembly GCF_018294505.1). Taxonomy (NCBI): domain Eukaryota; kingdom Viridiplantae; phylum Streptophyta; class Magnoliopsida; order Poales; family Poaceae; genus Triticum; species Triticum aestivum. Next base: position 326,832,101 of record NC_057800.1, read on the forward strand.
ACGGCCTGAAAGCTCTGGCATCCTGAGCTCTGTCGGGGATCAATCAGGTGCGGCGAGAAGAAGTGGCAGAGAAGGGCCACTGAAGGGGGAATGTGTACCATGGCCTCGCAAACAAAGGCCAGACAACGAGAAGGGTCACGGATTAGGGATAAAGGTACATCATGTGGATCTGATAATGCGCAAGCACAGCGTTGAAAGAAGGCGGAGAAACGAGGAACCAAGCCAGCCTAAAGGGCGTTGATGAAGAATGGGACCTCGGTGGCTATCCGTTTGATGCGAGCATGAGATGCAGGCCAGGCCCCCATCCTTCCCCACTCATTGAAGCTTGAGGCGAGCATGGGATGCACCTTGTCCATGGCTTCCTGGTTGAGCACCAGCGACCTGCCAACGGCAGGATCAGTGGCCGGGCGCAGCTCGGCGGAGGACAGGTGACTCTTCCCTTTCTCCGACTGGTCCGGTGCCATGGCGATTAGAGGATTGAGCTCAGATCGGATCGGGGGGAGAGGTTGAGTGTAACACCCTCGATGCGACTATAGCTCCCACGTGTCGAGGCACGACTTAGAGACATAATCGCATTAAAGGCATATGTGGCAAGTTAGGCAATCTTCACAACATCCCATGTAATATGATAATAAAAGGGAGATAACATAGTTGGCTTACACTCGCCACGTCAATCATGTACACAAATAACATTACATCAGCCATTCACTCAAGGCCCGACTACGGCACCAAAATAAAAGAGAACCCCAACATGCGACAACGGTCCCAATCACCCCCAACTGGGCACCACTACTAATCAACGGGAAAGGAGACGTAGTAACATTGAGAGTCTTCGTCGAACTCCCACTTGAGCTCACAGGCGTCTCCCGGAGCGGAATCATCAGGCCTAATCTGTGAGCCACAGGGACTCAACAATCTCGCACCCTCGCGATCAAGACTATTTAAGCTTATAGGTATGGCAAGGTAAATATAAGTGGAGCTACAGCAAGCGACTAGCATATATGGTGGCTAACTTGTTCGCAAAAGAGGGCGAGAAGAGGAGGCAAAGCGCGAGCGAGAAACTAGAGAATAACCTGCGCAAACATTACTCCAACACCGTGTCCACTTCCCGGACTCCACCGAGAAGAGGCCATCACGGTAACACACTCAGTTGATTCATTTTAATTAAATTAAGGTTCAAGTTATCTACAACCGGACATTAACAAATTCCCATCTGCCCATAACCGCGGGCACGGCTTTCGAAAGTTCAAATCCCTGCAGGGGAGTCCCAACTTAGCCCATGACAAGCTCTCACGGTCAACGAAGGAATAGACCTCCTCCCAAGACGTTCCGATCAGACTCGGTATCTCGGTAACTCAAGACACTTCGACAGGTTAAAACAAGACCAGCAACACCGCCCGAATGTGCCGAAAAATCCCGATAGGAGCTGCACATATCTCTTTCTCAGGGCACACTCAAATTGTCTAAACTTCCGGTAGGCCAGCCCAGAGTTGCCCCTGGTAGCCACCGGCGGCTGACGGTTTGGACCAACACTCAGAGGAGCACTGGCCCGGGGGGGTTAAAATAATGATGACCCTTGAGTCTGCAGAACCCAAGGGAAAGAAAAGGCTAGGTGGCAAATGGTAAAACCAATGTTGGGCATTGCTGGAAAAGCTTTAATCAAGGCGAAATACCAAGGGGTTCCCATTATAACCCTACCGCGTAAGGAACGCAAAATCCGGGAACATAACACCGATATGACGGAAACTAGGGCGGCAAGAGTGGAACAAAACACTAGGCGAGAGGCCGAGCCTTCCACCCTTTACCAAGTATATAGATGCATTTAAGATAACATAGCAATATAATGATATCCCAATGATGAGGACATGACTACCTTGGATACGACCAAAAATATTGCATACATGCATATTTGTCAGGTGATTTCTAATGCAAACTATTCAATAATCTATTTATGTTATCCCGAACAAAAATACTTCACACACTTTTGTGTTTTGTCTAATTGCAGGTGTATGGGACATTTGTACAATCCACATATGAAGATAAGGGAAAAGGAGAAGTTTAGGTTGTGTTCGAAAAGTCCTCTCACGTCACTTTTGGGCCAAGAGAAGATAGAGTCCAAGTCTCTCACGTTCTGGATTCAGATTCGGACTGCACAGACATACCTGACTCAAAACGCCAACAACTTGAATCCAGAACGTGAGAGACTTGGACTCGATCTTCTCTTGTCCCAAAAGTGACGTGAGAGGACTTTTTGAACACAACCTAAACATCTCCTTTTCCCTTATCTTCATATGTGGATTGTACAAATGTCCCATACACCTGCAATTAGACAAAACACAAAAGTGTGTGAAGTATTTTTGTTCGGGATAACATAAATAGATTATTGAATAGTTTGCATTAGAAATCACTTGACAAATATGCATGTATGCAATATTTTTGGTCGTATCCAAGGTAGTCATGTCCTCATCACCCAACAATTAAATAAAAGATGTTCCAACAAGGAACGGCCTCCAATCTTCACCTGCAACTAGCAACGCTATAAGAGAGGCTGAGCAAAGCGGTAACATAGCCAATCAACGGTTTGCTAGGACAATGGTGGGTTAGAGGTTTGACATGGCAATTTGGGAGGCTTGCAAGGAAGGGGTAGGCATCGTAGCAATGGCATAGCAAAAGAGCGAGCAAACTAGCATAGCAAAGATAGTAGTGATTTCGAGGGTATGATCATCTTGCCTGCACAGTTGTCAGAGTTGACTGGATCCTCAAAAGCAAACTCAACGGGCTCCTCGTTAGCGAACTCGTCTCCCGGCTCTACCCAAACAAGACAAATAAGCAACAAGGATACAATCAACCACGTGCAAGGATCAAACAAGACGATGCAACGATGATATGCTATGCGGGATGCGATGCGGGATGCAAAATGCAAGATATGACAGGAAATGCATGAACCTGGCCTCAACTTGGAATTCCAAGGGTGCCACTGGAAAGATGAGATGAAATCGCTTGAAAACGATATAAAGAACGCCGGAATCGGAGTTACGGTTTGGAAATGGCAAGCGATTCAAAAATGACACCGGTCTGCGATTTACAGTAAGTAGGCATCTAAATGCAATGAAATGAACATGCTACAACACCCAAACATGTCAACAAAATACATGGCAGGGAAGCATTCAAGATGCTTAACAAAAGTCTAGCACTGAGCTACGGCCAATTCATCCATTAGGAGGTTCAAACAAGCATGGCAAAAACGCAAATGGTAAAACAGATCTCAGACTTAGTGAAATTAACACTTGTCTGCAATTTCAGATCATATAGCCCTCTTCGGAGCAACAAAACAACATGCTACAGGACCTGAACATGACAAGGAAAGACATGGCATGGAGCTACTCAACAAGCTTAACAAAAGTCCCTTAGTGACCTTGAGCCAAAAGGGATCACAAAATATACTAACAAGCACACGAACATAGCAAAAACATAATCAGTTTTCAGACTTACTGAAAACTGGGACATGCTGAAACATAACTCACGAAGGCATGTTTACGAGCTCGATGCACTCACCACGGTGCAAGTCATGGCAAGACAAGCATACATCCCTTAAGAAGGAAAAAAATACAAGCTAGACATGGTAAGAACAATGGCATAGCGTGCACGGGTCAACTACAATAACATCGGCAAAATCGCAAACAAGTTGACGATCTGCTCAGATTCGCAACGAAGCAAAAGTAGAGCTCGATTGACTCAAGCTAGGGTGCTCCATAATTGCAAACAAAGACATGGATGGATAGAGCACTACAATATTAACAAAACTCCCTTACTGATCATCCTCAAAAGAGGCACGGATCACTAGAAAACAACAAGAACATATGGCATCATGAACTAAACAATCCCAGGTCTTAGTGAAATCACTAAGTCCCTGAAAACAGAATTAGCAAGTGCACCACTTTGCAAGCTTGCACAAGTCGCCACACACATCCTAAAAATACATGGGTTGCACCTCTCAAAAGATGACAAAACCCTTAACAAAACATATGTAGAACTCACGGTCATAGCATGCACACAATAATCATGGCAAAAATGACAAAAGTGCTAAACGGAGTAGCAGATCTGACAATTAACTCAAGTAGCCCTCTTCTAACAGCATTTCGGGCATCAAGATGAGCTCAAATGAAAATGATGCAATGGAATGAAATGATGTACTCTCTGAGATGAACATTTTGATATGCTATATGCATGAATCGGAGCTACGGTTGCAAAGTTACGGAGCCGCGAACAGGAGCACTTGCATCTGCAAATCTCCGGGACTTTGTGAAAATATACCCTCTGCAAACTGGACGGGGTGAAGCGGGACAAGGAGATCCGGGCGGAGATGACAGCGTTTGGATCGCTGAACTGGTGGATCTGGTCCACCCGACCAGATCGGATCCGGCCGTACTCCGGCGAGGCGAGGTCTCCGGCGAGCGGCGGACGGCGGGCGGGGCGGCAGCGGCC